>NC_089584.1:41724229-41964229 GCF_019320115.1 Miscanthus floridulus
TTACATGTCTTAGCATGAGGCTAGTGAATATGTGCTTGGGTTCAAAAATGCTATACACAAGAAGTACAATAACTATGACCATGCACTTAGAGATTTCAGTGCCTATGTTGAAGCAGCAACTACCTCCTCTAAACTGGTCCCAGCTGATTGTGGTGAAATCATCCCCCGCAGGGTGGCAAGAGTGGTTCTTGGAAGAATATGGTGATTATCAGTCTGTTGGTGATGGTGTTTGGACTTTGGATGAGGTTTTCCATGAGCTGCCAATGCAACTGCAATACTTAGGCCTGTGATGACACAATTAGATGGTTAGTGTAGTTGGATAACACAATTGTATGATGATTTAATTATGGTGTCTGAGGCCTATTAGTTTGGATAACACTAATTGTTTGTTGGCAGCTATATTTTGGTTGTAATGTAACATTATCTATTAATAATATTGTTGCTGCTTTGTAGACCCTCCTCTCCTAGTCCTACTACTTCTACTCTTCTCCTCTCTTGTCCTCTGCTCCTATTTCTCCAACTCCTCTCCTCTCCTGTCCTCCTCTACTATAACTGTTTTCCTTGACATAAATTTAGGAGAAGATATGGCCGAACTCCCTTCGCCGGATCTACCAAATAATTATGCGCATGATGTGGGCTTCCAACTAGCATTGGGAAGGGCAAACCACCCATTACCAAGCATAGTAAGTAACATGTTTTAAAGACACCTGTCGATGCGGGACCCACAGGATACCCCGCAAGGGAGAGAGAATATCTAGTCCAACTAGGATTCTCCCCATGTAATCTTAGTAGTATAGCTATTAAGTAATCCTACTAGGATATCTCATTGTAAACGGACTAGGACTCTGGCCTCCTGACTATATAAAGGAGGGCAGGACTCCTAAGACGGGAGGATCATTGTACAACACAACACTTGACAATCAATCTAATGCAAAGGCTAACGCCGACTGGACGTAAGGTTATTACTCGATCTACGATCGAGGGCCTGAACCAGGATAAATCGACTGTGTCTTGCGTTAACCATCGAGTTCGGCATACGCCGAAGCCCGAACATACTGCCCCGGGTACCCCCGTGGCAGGCTATCGGTGGTAAAACATCGATAGCTGGCGTGCCAGGTAGGGGATTTCGGCGACTTTGCATCCGAGAACTCGATGGACCTCGACAACATAATCTTCCCGACGGGATCAACTTTCATCTTCGGCTCATGGATCTGCGAGGCAGACAACAACGGCAAGCTTCAGGGCCATCTCCTCAAAGATCCAGATCATCATAAAGAATTTCATATTTCACCAACTACAACGGATCAGCTCACCAGAAGATTCGCACAGCTCACAGTATCCGATTCAAATCAGATTTCACGGCCACTCGTATCCGATTCGAATTCAAACATCAAGGCGAAGTTTTATCCGAGTGCTTTCAAGAAACCGAGTTCTTTTTTGGCAAGATTCCAGAGCACAACCCAAAACAACTCGGATTACCCTCAGAGTTCTTCCAAGAAGTCGAGTTCTTTTCCATTTGGGCTCGACAACATGGCAAAATCCTATCAGGGACAGTTCGAAAAATCTTTCAATCCAAGATGCGGGATACCACTGACAGGAGCTCAGGAGGGTCTCGTGCTAACAATAACAACCCAAGACTGCATCATCCACTGGCCAGGTTCGGTTCCTGAGGATAGCGGTACCCAACTAGTCGGCACGACGACGACAGCAATTCTACCCTACCAAGAAGGAGACTCGATCTACGACACCGAGGCATCCACTAAAGTTATTAGCAACTCTGACAGCATGAAAACTAATGCCAATAACAGAACGTCTCATGCGCGAGAAGTGCTCATGGTTCAACGACCGCGGTCACCATTAAATCCCCCAGAAGCACCCGATGTCAGATCATCAGATGAATCAGAATCCAACATATCACCTTTTGCCCAAGGCTACGACGGAGAAACAGATAGTCAGAAACAAGCTAGAGAAAGAAAAAACAAGTTGAAGCAAGGGCGTCAACACCGTGCTAGGTAGCGCAGGGAAGCTTGGATTAGATACGAGTCAGAATTGGCTGAGTACGACAAAAGAAAATCGCAACGAGAAGTCGAGGGGAGACGCACGGCGAATACACCTTATGATAAGATTCGAGAAGCATTAGAAGAACTCGGAAAAACTTCACATCCCAGTGAGAAGTATGAACAGCTCCGGGACTTGCTCTGATCAACGATCCCGAAAATGCATGAAGAGAGAACTCGATCAAGACTACCCGCCAGATCAACAACCCACAGGCAAGAAGATCAAAATCAAAGGAAATCCGCTTTCGAAAGACTTGGGCCGGGTGGAAGCCATGACGAAGGAAGTAGGAAGGAACATAATCAAGGCCACCGATTTGAACAACCAAGGAAGACTAGGAGTAGGGTACCTACCCAGACAATCTCGCAAGATTATTCCCGTCAGAACGACAGTTGGCCAGAAGAAGGTGCCGAATCCGAATTCAAAGAAACCAAGACACACGACAGATTCCCCTGTTTCGCGAACAGGCTTGCATTGGTACGATTACCTCACAAATTCAAACCATCTAACCACTCCAAGTATGATGGCAAAACCGAACCAAGGCAATAGCTCAGAATATATTCACAATCAATTGAACTAGCCGGAGGAGACGACGATATCAAAACCCTGTTCTTTCCCATGGCACTGGAAGCCATGCCTCTCCAATGGTTCGACAAACTGAACCCAGGATCTATCAGAAATTGGGAGGATTTGCAAAGAGCTTTTTGTGAGAATTTTGCAGGAATCATTACACATCCAATCACCCATGCAGAATTAAAAGGACTCAAGCAAAAGGGAGGTGAAAGTCTTAGAAATTACTATCGACGATTCGGCGAACTACGAGCTCAAGTGCATGACATAACCGAACGAGAAGTAATTGAAGCTTTCTCTCATGGAATCATGGCTAGGTGGCAATTTCAAGACTTCTGCAAAGAAAATCCGAGAAACAATGAAGAATTCAGATGAACAGTAGAAAAGATGATTACTGCAGAAGAAAAAACACGAGAAAGGTTCCCGGAAAGAAACAACCAGGACAACTCGGACAAGCAAAATCATCGAAATAGCAGACATCAAGAAAGAAAACGCAGACCAGACAATACTGTGGCAATGGCCGACAAATCAAAGAAGTTTACCAAACCCAGAAGATATGATGACATTGAAAACATACGTTGCCCATTGCACCCTAGTGGGAGGCACACCATCGAAAATTGCTATACTTTCAAAGATCGATACACAAGAAAAGATAGTAAGGAAGACACCAAAGAGGACAATCAGAAAAGAGAAGAAGACAACCACGAGGACAAAGGATTCCAAAAACCTAGGGGAACGGTAGCGGTGATTTTCTCAGGGGCTCCGGATTGCAGAAGCAAACATCAAGAAAAACTAGCACTGCGGACCATTATGACAGCAGAACCGGCTACACCAAGATACCTCAATTGGTCACAGTATCCTATCCAATTCACCAGAGAAGACCAATGGACTAGCGTGGGAAACGCAGGCCATTATCCATTGGTTCTGGATCCAACTATAGCTGGTATGACCGTCACCAAAGTACTAATCGATGGAGGAGCTGGGCTTAACATCATCTTTTCAGAAACTCTAAGGAAAATGGGACTACAACTCGCCGGGATGATTACACCAACAAGCACACCTTTTTATGGAATAGTACCTAGCAAAGCAGCCATGCCACTCGGACAAATTACTTTACCTGTTACCTTTGGAACTCCTTCAAACTACCGAACAGAGTTTATCAAATTCGAAGTCGCCGACTTCGATTCATCATATCATGCAATCCTAGGACGTCCAGCACTGGCCAAATTCATGGCAATACCACATTATCCGTACTTACTACTTAAGATGCCAGGACCCCACGGTATCCTTTCTCTTCGAAGCGATTTAAAGCGCGCTTTTGACTGCGACGTTCAGGCGATCCAAATTGCAGCTAAAGCACAAGCTGACAATGGAAGAAAAGAAATAGCCGCAATCGCTGCAGAAACAAGCCAAGAAGAATTAGAAATACCGGCTAAAAAACCCAGTATCATCGCACCACCAAAAGAAGCCGACGTCAAGCAAATCGACTTAGGCACAGGCGACACCTCCAAGACAGCAACTATCAGTGCTCACCTCTCGGCAAAATAGGAACTCACGCTCACCAACTTTCTTCGGGACAACAAAGATATCTTCGCTTGGAAGCCAGCCGACATGCCAGGAGTCCCAAGGGAGTTGGCTGAGCACAGAATTGATGTTAACGAAAGCTCCAAACCTGTAAAACAACGGTTACGACGATTCTCACCCGACAAGAAGGCAGCAATTAAAAAGGAAATAACAAAACTGATGGCAGCCGGATTCATCAAGGAAATCCTTCATCCAGATTGGCTAGCCAACCCGGTCCTTGTACAGAAGAAAAACACGGACGAGTGGCGTATGTGCGTCGATTACACAGATCTCAACAAACATTGCCTAAAAGATCCGTTCGGGCTACCACGCATTGACCAGATAGTTAACTCGATAGCGGGATCTGCGTTATTATCTTTTCTCGATTGCTATTCAGGGTATCACCAGATCGCACTAAAAGAAGAAGACCAGAGCAAGACATCTTTCATCACCCCGTTTGGTGCCTACTGCTACAAGACCATATCGTTTGGACTAAAGAACGCCGGCGCCATGTACCAAAGAGCTATCCAGACTTGCCTTGGGAATCAAATAGGTGAAAATGTGGAAGCATACGTGGACGATGTGGTGGTGAAAACAAAGAACCCAAACACTCTAATTGAAGATTTAAAGCAAACCTTCGAAAACTTGAAGAAATGGAGATGGAAATTGAACCCAAATAAATGTGTATTTGGAGTTCCCTCAGGACAACTACTCGGATTTTTGGTTAGTCAGCGCGGGATCGAAGCCAGCACCAAGCAAATTCGAGCTATAACAGAAATGGGCCCACCTAGAAGTGTCAAAGATGTGCAGAAACTAACAGGATGCATGGCGGCCCTCAACCGTTTCATATCAAGACTCGGCGAAAAGGGGTTACCTTTCTTTAAACTACTAAAGAAGACAGACAAGTTCGAGTGGACAATAGAAGCCGACGAAGCTTTCAAAAAACTTAAAGAATACCTCACTTCATCGCCTATCCTGACACCTCCAAAGAAAGATGAAGATATGATGCTATATATCGCGGCAACTCCCACCGTAATCAGTACAGCAATAGTCATAGAAAGAGAAGAACAAGGGCGCGTATATAAAGTGCAACGTCCAGTATACTACATCAGCGAAGTACTGTCAGAATCCAAAATCCGGTACCCACACGTACAAAAACTACTCTACGCTATACTCATTACCTCACGGAAGCTTCGCCACTATTTCAAAAGCCACAAGATTACCGTAGTGATAGATTTTCCACTCGGAGACATCCTACACAATAAAGACGCCACAGGGCGCATATCCAAATAGGCAGTTGAAATTGGAGCTCTTGATATCAATTTCACCCCACGGAAAGCAATCAAATCTCAAGCCCTCGCCGATTTCGTGGCCGAATGGACAGAGATTCAACAGCCCTTATCAGATACAATCCTCGACCACTGGAAAATGTACTTTGACGGATCACTCAAACTAGGCGGGGCCAGTGCAGGCGTTCTCCTCATTTCTCCAGAAGGAAAACAACTCAAGTACGTCCTTCAGATATTATGGCAAGCTACAAATAACGAAGCAGAATACGAAGTCCACATCCACGGGCTACGAGTCGCGATTACCCTCAGAATAAAAAGATTACTCGTATACGGCGATTCAGCAGTGGTCATCAACCAAGTCAACAAAGATTGGGAATGCACCAAAGAAAACATGGGTGCTTATTGTGCTGAAATACGGAAACTTGAAAAACACTTCCAAGGATTAGAAATTTTACACGTCCTACGCGATTCTAACATTGCAGCAGATGTCCTTGCCAAGCTCGGATCAGACAGAGCAAAGGTTCCACCCGGCGTATTCATAGAAGAGCTATCAGTTCCCTCTATCAAACAACCCGGTGAAACAACGCATGAAATTCAGGCTAAAGGCGTTCAGATCTTGATAATCAACACTTCATGGACCCAAGATTTCATTAACTATATCAAAGAAAATAAACTGCCAGCAGATAAAGCAGAGGCCACACAAGTTGTTCGCAGAAGCAAAAACTACGTTTTAGTAGGGAATAAACTCTATAGAAGAGCATCATCATCAGGAGTATTACTAAAATGTGTCTCATTTGAAGAAGGCAAAGAAATCCTAAATGAAATACACTCAGGTTGCTGTGGAAATCATGCCGCCTCAAGGACACTGGTTGGCAAAGCATTTCGCACCGGATTCTACTGGCCAACCGCTTTGAAAGACGCCGAAGAGCTTGTCAGAAAATGCAAAGGTTGCCAAATGTTTGCAAGACAAGCCCATATACCAGCTCACAATCTTATCTGCATCCCACCCGCTTGGCCTTTTTCCTGCTGGGGGCTAGATCAAGTAGGACCCCTGAAAAAAGCAAAAGGCGGCTTCGAGTACATCTTCGTAGCAATCGACAAATTCACCAAGTGGATTGAATACAAACCACTCGCGAAGTACAGCGCAACCAAAGCAGTCGAGTTCATCCAAGACATTATGTACCGCTTCGGCATGCCCAATCGAATCATCACAGATCTAGGCTCCCCCTTCACAGCTATGGAATTCAAGAGCTGGGCACAAGACTGTGGTTTCAGTATAGACTATGCGTCCGTTGCACATCCAGAAGCCAACGGACAAGTAGAAAGGGCTCACGGACTCATACTAGCCGGATTAAAACCAAGGTTATACGAAGAACTAGTGGACTATGGGTCCAAATGGATTGAAGAATTACCGAAAGTAGTATGGGGGCTACGAACTCAAATAAGCAGAGCAACAGGCCACTCACCCTTCTTCCTAGTTTACGGGTCAGAGGCCGTACTACCCGCCGACTTGATCTGGACTTCCCCAAAAATAGAACAATATGATGAAGGAGAAGCAGAACACACAAGAAGATTAGAACTCGACAGCTCAGAAGAAGTCAGAATAAACGCTACCCTCCAATCAGCCAGATACCTACAAGGCTTAAGACGATACTACAACAAGAGTACCCAACCGCGATCACTACAAGCTGGAGACTTAGTACTAAGAAGGATACAAAAGACTGATGGACGACATAAGCTACTCAGTCCATGGGAAGGCCCGTTCATTGTCACAAAAGTCACCGGACCAGGCACATACAAGTTGATGACCGAAGATGAAAAAGAAGTCAGCAATACATGGCACATCAGCCAGCTAAGAAGATTCTACGCGTAAAAACAACTCAAGAAAAAACAGATATGCAAGCCACAAGGGACCTACAATCAACGAAAGACAATACTCTTCAACAACATATGTATTAGTTTATACTCATGATCAATAAAGATGATATTCATCCACAGCATGTCTTGTCATGAACTCCAACGAGTTGTTTTCACGAAAAAGCAAAATGGCTGAAAACATGCCCGAGCATTCCGGCCGAGAGCAAAATAGCTGAAAAGACGCTTGAGCCCGCCGATGAGGGTAGCTAAAAGCTAACACCCGAAACAAAAAGCAAAATGGCTGAAAACATGCCTGAGCATTCCGGCCGAGAGCAAAATAGCTGAAAAGACGCTTGAGCCCGCCGATGAGGGTAGCTAAAAGCTAACACCCGAAACAAAAAGCAAAATGGCTGAAAACATGCCTGAGCATCCCGGCCGAGAGCAAAATAGCTGAAAAGATGCTTGAGCCCGCCGATGAGGGTAGCTAAAAGCTAACACCCGAAACAAAAAAGCAAAATGGCTGAAAACATGCCTGAGCATCCCGGCCGAGAGCAAAATAGCTGAAAAGATGCTTGAGCCCGCCGATGAGGGTAGCTAAAAGCTAACACCCGAAACAAAAAAAGCAAAATGGCTGAAAACATGCCTGAGCATCCCGGCCGAGAGCAAAATAGCTGAAAAGATGCTTGAGCCCGCCGATGAGGGTAGCTAAAAGCTAACACCCGAAACAAAAAAGCAAAATGGCTGAAAACATGCATGAGCATCCCGGCCGGGAGCAAAATAGCTGAAAAAACGCTTGAGCCCGCCGATGAGGGTAGCTAAAAGCTAACACCCGAAACAAAAAAGCAAAATGGCTGAAAACTTGCCTAAGCATCCCGCCCAAGAGCAAAATAGCTGAAAAAACGCTATAACTTGCTGATGAGGGTAGCTAAAAGCTAACAAAAAGCAAATTGGCTGAGTCGACCGAAATTTAACTTCAAAAGATCCTCCAGCACTTCGTTCCGAAAAGCAAGAGGCTCGGGGGCTACATCCAGATAGGAATACTTTTCCCTCACAAAAGCACAAGCGCCACTCAAGAAAGCACTCGGACACCGAAGTTTGTCGAGGCAACATTCTATACCGAGTCATTTTACATAGCGCAGGCGAAAGGTTGTTAACACAAAGATCTACATCTAACAAGTCATAGCACGGACAAAGCACTCGACGAATCACAAGGGAGGAAGAAAAGGAAAAGCACCCGACAAATCAAGGGGCCTCGTCAGAATAACGCACAGAATTGTTTTACGGAGCAGAGACGGGAACAAGACAAAGTACTCAGCAAGCCAAATAACTTCAACCGCACCCAAGCGAAGAATACATCAACAAAAATAAAGAATCTTCATTTAAAAAGGAGTGTAATATTACAAGGGGATGCTCAATCGAGTCAGGCGTTGTCATCAGAAAGGGAAATGTCAATATTTAGACCATCTACAACCCTACTGGCTAGATCTTTGACCTCAGGCTCCATCTTTTCAACGGCGTCAAGATATTCTTGGCTTTCAGCTTCTTCTGCTATCTTGGAGAGAGGCGCTTCTGGAGCAAGGACCCGGACCTGGGCCAGCACATTCTTGGTACATACTTGGGCACACCTCTTCGCGAACTCTTGGAAACGAGTCGGAATCCGGGGAATGAACTGCGCCCAAGATTGCCCGTCATCCGCCGAGGTCCGGAGGACATCAGCCACTGAACGAAAAGATTTCCACAAAGCATTCCAATTCTCAGTAGCCGTCGCCAGCTTCCCGGACAAGTTTTCAATAGTTTTTTGGGCCTGCACAAGATCTCTGTCAGCTCCGCGCCTAATCAGCTTAGCAAGGGCGAGTTCTTCCTCAGCATGAGTAATTACCTCCTCAGCTCTATTATGACTAGAACGGACAAGGGCCCTCATTTCATCAATACTCTTCGAGAGCTTCTGCTTCTCAACTCGGAGAGCTAGACAGTACACCCAAGAACAAGTCAGCAGAAAAAGAAGTCAAAATACAAGAAGAAACAGGCAGAACCCGCGGCACCTTTGCTTTCATTCTTCGCAGACTCCACCGCAGCATCTCTCTGTTTCTTCGTCTCCACAACCCGGGCGCGAAGGGCTTTCTCCTCCTTTTGGTGCATTTGACGCTCCGTCTCCAACTCAGCCCGGAGGAGGTCAAGATCGGCTTTCAGAGCGTCCACCTCCGAAGACAACTTCCTCTCATTTTCAGATGAGAAAAAGAAGCCAGAATGATCACAAGAAAAAGACTGAGCAGAAAGAGGCAAAGAGAAACAAGGCGTAAGGATAGAAGAAAAACAAGCATGCAAAAGAGAAGTGGCAGTAAAACTTACCTGGAGCTTTTCACCAAAAGAAGTCGCGAGGGTCGACAAGCTCCCCCAGGCTGCGGTCAGCTCCGATAACCGATGAGTGGCATCGAACTGTTGCACCACGTCATCGGACAGGGAGGGGCCGCCGGAGGCAAAAGAAGGGGAAAGAGAAGCCGGCTGGGGCGAAGGAGGAGCGACCAGAGCAACCTCCAGGGAAGCCGGAGCCAAACCCCCAGAAGGACCCGGCGCGACGGCCACAGTTACCTCCAGAGCGACCAAGTCCGCGACTCCGCCAGGTAGCTCTGAAGCCCCCGCCGTGACTCCATCAACAGAATGTTGTGAGTCTCGAGGCTCAGAACTCGTTGGCACGGCGGGAGGCAGAGAAGAAGTCGATGAAGAAATTAGAGAAGACGAAACACTGAAAAGTGATAAAAGGAAGCACCAATAAGAACCAGAGGAAGGAAGATAAAAGCCAAAAAGATAAAGCAAGAATCTACTCACCCGACTACTTTTTTCTTTGCGAAGCCAAGAGAAGGCCTCGCAGGGGGAACCACGACGGCGAAGACGTCCCCGCCACCCGGTGACGGGAGCGGGACAGCCGACAACGGAGCCGCGGAAGAAGCCAGAGCTGGAGCCGTGGAAGAACTCCGCACTGGAGGAGCAGTACAGCTCGGGGTAGAGGCAACCAAAGAACTCGACCCCGGAGCTTCGGAAGAAGTCAGCGCGAGAGCCTCGGAAGAACTCACACCCGACCTTCGATTACTTCAAAAAAGTTCAAGACTAAAATTAAAAACAAAGAGGAAAAATTCAATGCGACAAGAATATGAAAAACAACTCACCGCCGCATGATGAGGGGGACTTCATCATCCTCTTCTTCCTCAGCCAACGAAACCAGAGCACCTGCTGAAAAAGAGATGAAAAGTACTCGGTTCAAGAGAGAAACATGAAAATAAAAGAACAAAGAGTACTAAATGTGCTCACCTAAGAGCATGCTAGCAACAACTGGAGTACCTGAGGGAGTACTTGGTTTGCGAGGCTTCTTGGAGACAGGCAAGCCAGATGAAGACCCGTCCATTCACCCCCTCTTCGGGACACTGCGAGGACCGCGAGGGACTAGACGAGGAACATACTCTTCATATACATCAACAAATCTGAAAGAAACCCCAGGAAGGGCTGTAAAAGTTTGAGACTTACTAATTGCAGAAGTACCAGCTAGACGATCCCCAGTCTCCGCCACAGCAGGGAGAACATCAAGGGGGATCGGATCAACAAAGTTCCGCCCAAGCTCCTGCGAAAAAAGACAAAACACCGAGACAAGGAAAAGCTAAGCAAGAACGGACGCAGCAAGAGTACATAAAGAACTCAAATAAAAAAAGATAGACAACTCACAGCTGGGGGCGGGTTGATGGCCGAGAACTCAGAGATGGCAGGAGGAATGACGCTCACTCCTTTCAGCATCTTCTGAAGGCGCTCGAGTACCTCCTCACCGGTCAGCTCAAGAGCTGGGACCATGCGTGAAGGATCCTCGGCCCCAGAATACTCAAAGCCGAGATGTTCCCGCTCTTTCAAGGGCTGAACCCGGCGATGAAGGAAACTTGAAACAATACCAAAGCCGGTCAAACCCTGCTGTTTCAGCATACTAATCCTATCAAGGAGTGGCTGGATCGCTTGAATCTCAGCAGGTGACTCAAGCTTCTTGTCCCATCGGTCATTCACCACAGGACCGGATCCGGAGTGAACGACAAGAGAAGGGATCAAATTGGCAGCGTAAAACCACTCGGCACGCCAATCTTTGACAGAATCGACCAGGTCATAATCAAAAAACTTGATTTTGAGACCCTGGCGAAACTGAATCCCACAACCGCCGAGGGCACTGGTTTCCTCGCGGCGGGGTTGAGGTTTCAGGCGAAAGAAAAAGCGAAAAAGAGATAGAGAAGGAGGGATCCCAAGGAAGGCTTCACAAAGGTGAACAAAAACAGAAAGATGGAGAACGGCATTGGGGGTTAGATGGTTCAGACTAACCCCGAAATACCCAAGAAACTGATGAAGGAAGACGGAAGCAGGAAGACAAAGTCCAGCGCGGACAAAAGAAACAAAAAGGACAATCTCACCAGGACCCGGGGCCGGAACCCGATGCTCGCCCGGAACTCTCCATTCAGCGATGACTTTGCTTTGGATCAAGCCATCACTAACGAGCTCGCGCAGCTGGTCTTCGCTGGTTGTTGGAGCCGGCCAAACCTTCTGAGCTGCCCTCATGGCCACGAACTCCTGGTTTTCAATCAAAGACAGGGATGACTCCTCGTCCACGAAGGTCGCCTGAGACTTGCTTGCAGTCTTCTTCTTTCCCATGAACTGGCGGAAGCAACAAAGGCGCTAAAGAGGATGAAGCTAGAATAATGGTGCTCGGGCGATGACGACAATGACGGCGGTGGGTTTCTAAGAACTAGGGTTTAAAGGCAAGAGCTGGGCGACAAGGGAAAGGAAGATAAAAGGTCTTTAAATAGATTTCTCAGTGATACAAATGGCCCATAAGGCCCATTAAAGCACAGCGTGGGAACGCAACGGTCCATTTACCGACGCAGCTAAAACGACGGAGGGCACGAATCCACACAACGGTACAAACCAATGGGCAGATTTCAGACTTATCCGCGCAGCACCACAACAGGGTTATCAGATAGCCACAAGAACAACTCGTTGAACCAAGAAGAAAAAAAGGGCTACCTCACGAGGAACAAAAGAACCCGGTTATGTAAGAAAGAACTCGGTAGTCTCATGAACGACAGGGATCACAACAGAAAAGTCAAAGACAACTCAGAAGACAAGATTCGTTACATTACAAGTGACTTCAAAAATAGAAGATTACAAATCTTACAAGACCCAACGAACTCGGCACCACGAAAAGCAAAGTAGCAAAGAGGAACACGGACACGACTAGGCTCTGGAACGACTACGTGTCCCAAATTGCTACTCGGAAGGACAGACCGCCATCAGCTACACTGTTTTCTTCAAAGGACGAACGCAGTGCATCCAAGGCGGAAATCGGCAGCATGGCAGGGCAACATGGAGCAGAGAAGGCCGGTGGGCATCTGTCTACCCAAGACCGATGTGATGCTGGATATGGTGTTGATCTGCACCGGACGGTCTCAAGACAGGCGACGAGGATCAACCCAGAACTGCCGGATGAAGGAACGAAGCCCACATCACAAGACTTCCTCCAACTACCACCACGTACATCCTGGCACAATGCTGTCGCGGGATTAGCCTACCTCTAATCCCTATCACAAGACTTCCTCCAGCTATGACAAGACACACAGAAACTACAAAACATGCCCGGGGGCTGCTCTACTTCACAAACTACCATGTTCATGACCACCAAGGCTTCAACAGAGTATCCAATGAATGAAAACAAGCACTCCAGGACAGTATTTATAGATCAAAGGATCGGTGCACATGGACTAGGAGTACCAACGAAATAAGCCTAACAAAGGACACAGTGAAAAGACAGGACACAATAATGGACGACTCAGGCGAGAAGAGGCAGTACTCGAAGACGGGCATATTCGGAAGAATATACCAGCACAGTACAACCTGTGAACAAAAGACATTTACACTCAACCACCACCATACAACTACATCTGACAACAGCAGACTATCAAAGAATACGCCAAGACCTCGCATCCGAGTTCTTCCCGAACAAAACAACACGGATATACGCTCGGGGCCTCGGCCAACATCATAGCTTAATCAACACTAAGCTAGGGAGCTCGGCCTTTCATTTCAACTACCCCCCGGAGGCTCGGAACCAAAGACAAAGGACCAAGAATACAAGAAGCTCAAGACTACAACGACGACAACACATCAAGACTCTTCATCCGACTTCTTTTCTAAAAGAGAAGAACTCGGAGAAAGCAGGATACATAGCCACAGAATTTTTTGAAGACAAGAATCAAGACCCTCCAACTTTTTGTTCCAAATAGCAAGAGGCTCGGGGGCTACACTCAGTGAGTGCACTTTTTCTTCGAAAAAGCGCACGTCACCAAAAGACTTCCTCAACGCAGATCACTTCAAGACACTACGACAAAAAGAACCCGGAACGAGCCATATTCGAGTTCTTTTTCATAAAACTTCAACGAACAATCAGAGCAACTTCAAGACAAGATCCTCCAGCTCCTTGTTCCAAATAGCGAGAGGCTCGGGGGCTACAACCAGGTGGATGTACTTTTTCTTCAAAAAGCACTCACCACTCGAAGATCCCAAGAAGCGCTACAAGGTTTCACTCCAGAAAGTACTCGGATGACATTTTGTTCCTACTCAACAAGACTTGAAGAAGTAAAGCGAGACTTTCGGAGCTCAACCATGAAGTGCTCGGGGGCTTGTCGATGCGGGACCCACAGGATACCCCACAAGGGAGAGAGAATATCTAGTCCAACTAGGATTCTCCCCATGTAATCTTAGTAGTATAGCTATTAAGTAATCCTACTAGGATATCTCATTGTAAACGAACTAGGACTCTGGCCTCCTGACTATATAAAGGAGGGCAGGACTCCTAAGACGGGAGGATCATTGTACAACACAACACTTGACAATCAATCTAACGCAAAGGCTAACGCCGACTGGACATAAGGTTATTACTCGATCTACGATCGAGGGCCTGAACCAAGATAAATCGACTGTGTCTTGCGTTAACCATCGAGTTTGGCATACGCCGAAGCCCGAACATACTGCCCCGGGTACCCCCGTGGCAGGCTATCGATGGTAAAACATCGACAACACCTCTATATATATTTTGTTCTAATATATATAATTCTTAAATGTAAACAATTCATCCTATACCATGGTTCAAAGAGACACTCTCAAATTTCGGGATTGATTTCCTCAATATTGGTACATTCCCAATAGATGGTGGACTCAAGCAATGTCGAATTAGCTTTTCTATTCTCGCTAGGGCGGGTAACCAACAAGGTATGGTTTTATACATCGATAGGACGAGCAGCGATCAACCTCATGACATTAGTGTGCAAAAATATGCTATGCAAGCATGTTTAAGGACACTTCAAAATATTGGGTATAATATTCCTACATACTCTATCATGAGGATTGATGCTTTGAATGTGGGCCTCCGCCACGATATTGGACTGTTTTGTGAACAACTTGCTAAGGACAACATGAATGATGTGGTCAGTCTCATTACTTATATCCAGATTAATTGTTATGTCTATATATATGCATGGTTCTGATAACCATATTTTTCCCTACACTTGCAGATTAAGGAAAATGACGTAACATACGCAAGTTGTAGTTTTGAAGCCATTTTAAACCAGGTCATGTATCACTTGGGTCGTTATAAATGGGAATATGGTGGCCCTGTTCTTACTTCAGAAGGAATCTAGGAAAAAATTCTTATGACTTGGAGGAAAGGTTCTCGACCAATGCTAATCGTCGTCAGTAGACCTTTTGAACGGTCTTGTGAAGCAATGGAGAGTGCACTAGTAAATATATTGCGCTACATCACTGCCATTTTGGCATATAAAATGAATGATCTGCACTTCTCCGTGTACGTGGTACGACATTGGAAAGTTCTAGGAAATAAAATTACCGTTGGTTCTAATAATGAATTGATCTAAATTATTGTGGTCTGTAATAAACAAATTTAAATTATTATATGTTTGTAATGAATGGGTTTGTAATGTATATATCTTCTTATCAATTAGCTGTTGATATAATGTCCTTGTGAATTATATATTATATATATATGTATATATGTTCCGGTCAGATTTGAATTTTCATATTTCAATTTTTTTGTGCGAAAATGTATAGTAGGGATGGTTCTAGAGTGAACCGCCCCTACAAATGGGAATTATAGAAGCGGCTGGTGTTACAACTGCCTCTACAAATTATTTTTGTAGAGGCGGCTGGTGTTACCAACCGCCCCTACAAATATAGTTGTAGGGGCGGCTGGTGACACAAGCCGCCTCTACAAATTGATTTGTAGGGGCAGCTTGGGAACCTCCCATACAAACCCTTGATTTGTAGAGACGGTGTGGTAGGGGCGGCTAGCAAAACCGCCTCTACAAACCATCACCAGTCGCCCCTACAAATGCTGACTGCAGTAGTGATTTTCATCTGTTTTTCGGACAATTGTTCTTTTTTCGTCGTAAAGCGCGAGTAGGTAGTCATACATATATATTTTTCAGAGTCATAGTTCATATGATGGCATTGCATGGCCATGATAGCTCGCCCCAAGGGTTGTTCGTGTTTGAAGTTATGCACGTAGCCAATAGTGGGCAAAATTAAGGATTATTTTGTTGCCCCCTTTAAACGAAAGTTTCAATATCTATGCACGCTGCCAATAAAGGATTTTGTTGTCAGTTTTGAAGATTTCTAACCAAGCCCATGTATAAATACTATATGGTAGTGAAAAAAAAGAAAGTAGGAGGCAGGAGCATTATTTTTGTTAAATGTATATTATAGGAGTAAGTGATAATTATATATTACAACAGAAAATTAAAGTTAAATGTATGTTTTTATTGTTCCCATCCAAAACGACAAAGAATTATAGGAGTAAGTGATAATAAAACAATGACAAAGGATGTATAAGCAAAACTTCTAATTGCAACCCTCGTAACATAGCCTTTTGAAACCTCAACAAATGATATTTGTAGAGCAGGTGCATCCTATGTGATTACCAGTTGCAATACATTTATGAAGATTCATAATCATTCCAAAATTGATTTGTAAAATTGTACATCCTAGTTTATACTACTATCACAGCCTAAAGAAGACTTTGTTTCTAGCTTTGTCCTAATTCAATGTACCTTATGTTTGACCAAGTTTCTAGCCTTCTTATGCTAGAGGCATTCATTGTAGCATACAAAATACTTCCTCCTTTTGTCTTCTTTCTGCTGCTAGATCATTTATGTTGTGTTTGGTTGCTTTCAAAGTGATGCATTGTATATCCTGCATAAGTGGATGCAAGCTGAGTAGATGCATTGGTCTGAAAAGAATAGTGTTTGGTTGGTCATATGGATGGATGCAATAATCCTGCATCTACCGATGCAATAACCATGTAAAGGCATTTGCATGGATGCTTGTATGGGTGTGGATACGAGGATTCTTTGTCCAACACCAAGTGTTGTTCATTTTTGTTCTGGTACCCTTTAACCTAGGCCCTTATCCACCTTAGCCTAGACCTACCTTTATCCTATGGCAATACTAGTTGACCCTCAAATCACCTAGCATGGTTCTATCTCTAGCTCACAAGGCTCAACCCTCTCAATCCTCCCAAAGTCATCGTTTCTTTAAAATATTTCTCAACTCAACCCATGTCACCTCTCTTGCAGGTATAGTATGAAGAGAGGAACGATTTTGAGCAGTTATAATCTCCTGAGATCACCCATTCATCGTGATAGGTAGGCGCCACTACTTATTGAACCCTATTTTGGATACTCATTGTTCATGTTTAAATTACTTTGTTGCACTTCATGCTAAGGATGTTTAAACAACCATCTTGACCTCATTAAAGTTAGTTCAACTCCCACCTTATAGTGGTTATCCTTACTTGATTACTACTTGGTGTTCAGGACGAATAATCATGCTTAGTTGGCTTAAAACTGGTAGAAGTTGAATTTGAGCGGGAACTCATATCGCGTGTGTAGGAAGCTACACTAGGTTCTTTAATCACCTAAAACTTCGAAAAGGGATAACTTGATGTAGTAAAACAATTTGACTAAAGACAAACATGAATTTTACTAAGAATGATCAATTGAATGCAAGTGATCACCTAAAATCAAGAATTCAAGATGTCTATGATTGGAGAGTTGACTTACTTCCTTGATCTTCAAATCAAGCAACTGAAGAGCGGTACAACCTTTGTGAGCCAAGGCAAGTACGTTAAGGACATGCTCAAGAAGTTTGGAATGGAAGATGCAAAACCAATAAGGACACCTATGGGCACAAATGGACATTTGGGTTTGGATGAAAGGGTGAATCGGAGGATCAAAAGGTGTATCGGTCTATGATTAGAAGCTTACTCTATTTGACCGCTTATAGACACGATATCATGTTTAGTGTATGCATGTGTACGATGTTTCAAGCCTCACCAAAGGAATGTCACTTGACCGCGGTTAAGAGGATATTGAATTGGCTTCCAATATCTTGATTTGTGCTTTTTATTAGTTTCTTTGATACTAGGCCATAGTTGAGGTTGGATACTCCAAATGTGTCTAGAGATCAAGATTGAACCAGACAATCGGGATCCAATTTACTCGCCTATAGACTTTAAATTTCAAAGGCACCTGTTCAACCCTTGTAGGCAACAGCTTGCTCCTTCATATATATGTTATGAAGCATATGTCCAAGTGAACTATATATGTAATATGTGTTAGTTGATTAGGATTCTATATTATTGTTTGTTTTTTCTTGTAGATAGGAGGGCTGCAAAGTCCGTACTCTCCTTTAGGATGTGGTCAAGAAACATGCAAAATTAACATCGCAAAGGGATTATGTCTTAGTGAGGGATAATGAGATAGACATGCCATTAATGATGTATAAAAATGACAGGTAATCAATTTGAGATAACAAATGACAGGTAAGTGAGACAGTACATGTTACTTATGGCTTCAGTGACAGGATGTATAGGCCTCATCATGCTTCTCCTGGCCGTTGGTTACACATAAGAGTGAGGATGGGCCCTGTTCGGCTTACCCCATATTCGATTTGTTCGGCTTGTTTTTTCAGCCGGAACAGTGCTTTTCTCTCCCAACAATTCAGTCAAAACAGTGTTTTTCAGCCAGTTTTAGCCAAGTTTCAGACCAGCGAACAGGGCCACCGTGGCTCATCGTCGCTAACCTGCATTATTGCTGGCGAGTCTGCATCAGCAGTGGCGCATCCGTGGAACATACTTAACACCTGTGACTGTGGGTCATGGTTTTTATTGCCCGTCACTATTGATATTTTTCGACGTAGCCAAGTTTTCAATTTCAATTTCCCTCTTAGTCGTTAACACCATTTTTTAAAAACCTCAACAGATCATATTTGTTCACCAAATCAATTATATATGGCCAGGTGCGTTCCACGTGATTGCAAGTTGCAGTACAGGGCTCCCAAATTATATATCCTGGTGTTTACGTCCATGAGATTCCTGTTGATTCCATGACTGGGATCGTAGCTACTCCGTATATTCTAACTGATTTCCCGGATTGTGGCATCCTAAGTTATACTGTATTAATTTTATTGTAGTATAAAATTTATTTCGGAAGTTGCAGCTAACTGTGACTGTGAGGCCGTGACGGGCGCGCCTCGCGCCGAGGATGGCAAGCGATGACAGTCTACTGGCATGTAGCGGTGGCAGTGGGTCAGGCAGGCGGGCCTACACCTACATCTGATCTACATGACCGCCTGCCTCTCTGCCTGATCGGCGGGCGGGTTCAATCATCGGCGGGGGCCGTCTCCCTCCCCCGGGCCGCACCGCCCCCAGAAGCCACCCACCCTCCCTCCTGCCTCATCAGTACAGTAATCAGCATGATCAAGACCAATAATGCAGTGCAGTTCCGTCGCTGCCTGTGACATCATGTGTAGGGGACGGGCAGTTACAGCGAAAGGCCGGGTCGGGGTCCCTCCATTCCAGCAGTGCAGCTCCGCGACACCGACCCGTGGTCGACGTGGCGACCGCGACTAACCACCGCCAGCAGCAGGCCCCTCGCTCGCTGGCTCACTGGCTCCCTCGCTATGAGACGACGACAGATTCCATCTATCAAACTACGGCCATGTTTAGTTCCCTCAAAATCCAGAATTTGACACTATGCAAAAAGAAGATTCCCCATCACATCAAATTTGTGGTACATGCATGGAGTACTAAATGTTGACGAAATCAAAAACTAATTGCACAGTTTGGTTGTACTTTACGAGATGAACATTTTGAGCCTAATTAGTCAACGATTGGACAATTATTACTAAATAAAAACAAAACGCTACAGTGGCTACAGTGTACCGACTGAATTCGGCGGCGCCGATTCAGTGGCCATCTAAACACGGCCTACGGCACGCGCGGCGAGATCCGCGTGCTGGTGGCCACAAACGGCGCGGGGTCCACACAGCGTCCGCCTGGTACCTGCGGACCGCGAGGGGCACGTGCATGGGGGTCCTCGCTCGCGCGCGTGTTTTGGTGCCAGTGCGAGACGGGATCGGAGCCGGAGAGGGCCGGGGGCAGGGCGCGTCTGTGTCCGTCTCCGTCCGCGGCCGCGTCCGCCACAGGTTCCGTATCTGCGCGTGGAATCTCGTGAATCGTGGTCTTGTGCTGCCCCTTGGCGAGGCGGAAAAGATCTTGCTTCCACTGCATGGACAGGACTACTCTACAGGAGAAGCTTCTCGCTGGCGACAGAGACCTGAGATATCAATGCAGGCCGCGTTTAGTTGGCTGCCCGATTCGGCGCCGCCTGAAAAACGGCACTGTAGCTACACTGTAGCGTTTTGTTTTTATTTGGTAATAATTGTCCAATCGTTGACTAATTAGGCTCAAAACGTTCGTCTCGTAAAGTACAACCAAACTGTGCAATTAGTTTTTGATTTCGTCAACATTTAGTACTCCATACATGTACCATAAGTTTGATGTGACGGGGAATCTTCTTTTTGCATAGTGCCAAATTCTGAAATTTGGGGCAACTAAACATGGCCGCATATGCCGCCGCCGGCCGGCCGGTCCAGTCCACAGGAAATCGTAGTAAAAAGAGAAAACATGTGGCGTGCTCCTGCTACGCTTTCGCGGGCACGCATATCATCGGTGAGGTTTATCCCCTGAATTAGACGCGCGCCGGCGCGGCTGAAGCTTCTGGAGAAAGGATAGATTTTTGGCCCCGTTCGGACGATACGGTTCTAGAGGAATTTAGATGGTTTGGAGGAATTCTGGAGAAATTTGTAAGAGAAAAATACTGTTCTGGATGAAAAAAAAAGTGGATTGAGATAGGTTTAAGGGCACGCGAACGGGTGTATGAGTAGGTAGCTAAAGCTAGCGCGCGCAAAGACAAGGCAGCACCTGCATGCATGTCTCGTTTCGCTCACGGCAAATGTATGCGCGTTTGGTTGTGTGATTGTGTCGATTGTCGGACATGTCCAATTGACGCTGCACCACCGCTCTTCTCGTTTCACTCGTTCGTGATCCACGCTAATAGACTGCCTCAATGAGATCGACAGAAGTGCAGAATCGTCAATCGACGCATGTCTCACATGCACGCGACGTACTCTTCTCTGCACACATGTACACTTGGTTTTTTTTAGAAAGGCTCCCTTTTCTGTCTTCCAACTCTGAACAGCACGCACGGACATGTGTCGTTCTGGTCTTTTGACCATGTACACGTGCCCATCATGACTCATATACACGTGCCCATCATGACTTGGCAAATTCTAAGCATGAAAAAACTTTTTTTCGGGTTCCTTGTGCTCACAAGACTACTACATCTAGCATGATACGAGTAGGTCACATATGCATGGCAGCATGGGTCATGACGAGGGTTGGCTGCTGTGACTGTGAGCCTAGCTATAGAACGCACGGGTGACTCGACGCGCCTTGTCGTGCAAAACACATAGTTAAGGAGTTTGACCACCTCACTCAGAATAACGAAATGTAACTAGCACCACGCAAGAACCTCATGCCCTCATCACTCATCAGTAAGGATGAAAACGGTACGGATATTTTCCGACCGTATTCGAAACCGAATCTGTTTAGAGGGGTTGAGATCTGTCCGTATCCGAGTCCGGATATCCAACATCCGATACCGTATCCGTATCCGAATACTCAAATCGCATATTTATAATGTCGATATCCAATTGTATCCTATCCGACATAGTTGACACTATCCGTATTCGAATCCGAATCTGGACAGAAATATGAAAACAAATGTAATATCGATGATATCCGTCCGTATCCGATCCGTTTTCATCCCTACTCATTAGTCATTGCGTGTTCAAACTAAAGATCATCATTCGTCCATGCAGGCTGGCAGCTTGATGGAATTCTTGGCCCATATTCATAGACTCCACGAAATGCCTTAATTATTGCTCGATTAGTACAACGATGACAGATCGAACCAAAACTTTGATCAAGTCAAGTACTCACCACCATCCATGCATGCGTCCCTTCATCCGTAGACGATGGATTGTATTAATATTATTATTACAGATGCATTGTGCCCATCATGACTCATATACACGTTAGGTGGAACCAATTTAATACAGTTATACGGACCAATTGTACTAAAGACAGTTGTAGTGCATATACATATATAGATATACTCCGTACACTACCCCACTTTTCGATATCACTGCCGGTTCAAAATCCCCCTTCACTACCGGATTTTGAACCGACAGTGGCATACCGGCAGTGATGCTTGCTGGCTACTGCTGCCGGTACTTCACCCGGCAGTGATAAGATTTAGGAAAACAAAAAAAAGCAATCCAACAAGCATGCTGGCTGGAGCATGCTCGTTACCACCGCTGCCACCACCATGCTCGCTGGCTACCGCTACCACTACATCAAGCATTTCATCCAAGAAAAAAAATTCATACATCACAAAGGACGGATTCAACACATCAGAAAAACTCATCCACAAATCGATTCGTGCATCGCAGACGAAGGAGAAGGGTTCTACACATCACAAATCAACCCATCCACAGATCGATTCGTGCATCACAGACAGAGGAGCAGGGTTCAACACAAACAAAATAACTCATCTACAAATTAATTCACACAACATAGAGGAAGGTCCGGCACAGCTCCTCCGCAGGTCCGGCGCAGGTCCACTGCAGCTCCTCTCCACACCACAGATGTAGCGCCCCCTTGTGCCCCCTTCAGCTCCTAGAAACCACGCGAGGTGAGCCGCGCGGAGAGGCAGGTCATCAGGAAGGCGCAATCTATGGACGGAGAAAAAAGCGAGGACAAGGATAGGCCAGGGCGACTCACCTCGGATGGGACCTTTGACTCCAGCGCATGCGCTCTAGGCCTCAAGCCACGGAGCTACCGGAGCGCACGGAGATCTTGGGAGGAAAGTGTGGAGGCGTGGGGAGATCTGGGGAGGAGGAAGAAGCCGCGCCGGGATCCCGACCGCTCGCCGGCGCCCACGGCGGCCTCACGCCCATGGCGGCCTGATGCCTTCGCCGCGTCGGCTTCCCGACCGCTCGTCGGCGGCCGCAGCAAGGTGGATTTGGAGAAACATGAGAGAGAGAGGAGAGAGAGCGGGGAGAGATTCGGCGGAGAAACATGAGAGAGAGGAGAGAGAGCGGGGAGAGATATGCGAGAGAGGAGAGAGAGCACGTGGATTCGGCGGCCGCACAGTTAACCAGGATGAATTAAAATTTCGGGTCCAGAGCTATGGATCACTACCGATCTGTGAGATGCAACCGACAGTGATACACATCACTGTCGGTTTTTATTACCAATCGATAGTGATAATATATATCACTGTCGGTTTGTTTGAAAATTTGGCAGTGATAGTTTTTTTTTCTTACGAACCGGCAGTGATGCATTTATCAGTATCGGTTTTAAAATTCCGGTAGTGATAGGGTCGGCAGTGATAGCTTATTCTGGGGTAGTGGTATGCATTAACACTTGGTTAAAATGCCAACTCTGTCTTTCATATCCTACATGCATCCTGATAGTTTGTGTTCTAGTGTTCCTTGATATGTAACCCACTCCTTGTAACACCCTCGGTGTTATGCCCTAAACAAACTACTAAATCATGTCATGCGCATCATGTTTATGTAATAATGCATATGATAGAAGATGTTGATAAATTTCTTGTAGCCTAAAATAACCAATAAAAATGTTAAATGAATGTTGATTCAATAGCTCATGTATATTAAGTACGGTGGAAAACCAATTTTTATTGAGCAAAAGGATTATAGAACATGTGTGTGACACCTAAATAAGGTTTGAAGTACAAACTTTGTAAATGACAATGCAACTCTTGCTGTAGAAAAATAATATGAATAGCTAGTATTTCTAATGGCTTGGAAATAGAACTTGAAGTCAAATTCAGCTCAAGACTTGGAAGAAATTTTAAGTTTGAAAACAATATGACAATGCCATGTTCCTGAATTAATTCTAGAAAATCTAGCTAAAGGTCAATGCCGTGTTTTTGCTCCATATGGTAGACTGATGTGCCCTTGTTAGCATGGTCAAGGTAGATTAGCTTCAACTGTGTTAGGATAGTTTTTAGACGCTCTTTAAAATTCGTGCACATCATATGCTTGACTCGGGCACACGGTCACCTCGCGCGGCATCGCATGGCTGGCCCCGTTCCGCGCGCCGCGGTGCCGACCCCGGTCAGCCTATCTGGCCGTGGGTTAGCCGTGGCCGGCTCTAGCGGGCCGCTGTCATCGCCCTGCAGCTGCTGGCCGTCGTGCTACTGCCACCGCTGCCGCCCTTCCCGCCTCGCGCTGCGGTGCGGCTGCTGCCCTTCTTGCCATCACACGCGTGGGCTTGTCCCTGCTGCCAGCGCCGTCGCGTCCCAGTCGCATCCGCGCTCTCTGCAATCCTACGCCGCTGTCTAGCCCTGTCCGATGGCACGGTCTCTACTGCGTGTGCGCTTGCTGGCCAGGCCGTGCGCGAGACCAAGTCAATGTCACGACGACCTTCATCTTGCCGGCGTGGCACTCTTTCCACCGCTCAAATCACCTACTCACCGAGCCACTACCTGTCTCTGTAGTCACGTCGCACTAATGCCCATGTCGCGGTGTCACTGCCTTCCCTCGCATTGTTTTGTTGCACCGGCTCTACGAGACAGCCCCGCGCGTGATCGCTGGTTCACTGTCGACGCCCACGTCCTACCATGGCCGAGCAGTCCCATCACGCGCTTCATGACACTCTCTCTCTCTCTCTGAGTCTTCCCCGTACTGACGCCTCGCTTCATTAACGTAGCCTCGACCGAAGCAGGCATAGCCTTGAAGAGCTGCCGCCCTTGCCTGCCCTTGTCGTCGACAGAATCGCTCGCTTTGCACGACAAATATGCGCGGTTCAGGACACCACAACTCAATTCGGTGTTCCAGTAGTTAGACAGGAAAGCCAGCTAGCAGCCCGACCCTCACCTTGGCGCAACCGAGCACTACTGGCGGCCAATTTCTGGTTTTTCTCGCCGCCGGCCAGGTGCGCCGCCGTGCCAGTGAAATTGGGGTAAGGTCCGAATTAGTTTAATTGTTTGTATCCATGAGCTCGCCTTGACCTCCTCTATCTGGTGATCGTGCCATTTGGCTAGGGCGCTTACCGGAGACGTGGTGACGCATGGGTGTCCATCCCGGAGCACCGCCGCCCCGGCGGCTTGCACGTGGCCAGACCACCTCGACACTCCTCCACCTCAACCGTCATTGCAGCACGAATTCCAGTGAGCTACTGGTGCTTACTCACTATCCCTACCACCCCGATAGAACCTTAGTTCGCCGGAACAGTCGCGCCACCACCGTAGATAGCCGCTCGCTGCTGCAGCCCACGACAGTGCGCCTCCGAGTCCCTAATCGCCACCCATCCTTGCGCGTTTAGCTGTAGATGGTGGTTGGCCGCTTACCCCCATTGTAGCACACCTAGGTTGCCCGACGTAACCGCC
Organism: Miscanthus floridulus; assembly: GCF_019320115.1. Classification (NCBI taxonomy): domain Eukaryota; kingdom Viridiplantae; phylum Streptophyta; class Magnoliopsida; order Poales; family Poaceae; genus Miscanthus; species Miscanthus floridulus. The sequence goes on from NC_089584.1 coordinate 41,749,476, forward strand.
TTATGCCGTCGGTCGCCACGTCGGCGCGTGCGGGGATTCTAGGGACCTGCCCATGGTGAGGACGAAAATAACCGAGGGCTTGGTCGCAAAGCCACTACCGATAGGAACAACACACATCGTAGTTGTACTATTACCTCGAAGCTCGGGGCCTTTTCTGCAAAGCCGCCGTCGCGCGCGGGTGCCCCCGGCCTTGGGCCGTGCTGGGCCGCCGCGACGCGCGTGCAGTCGCGCCCACGCTGGGCTGCTGGGTCGATTAAGTCACCAGCTGCCTTTTTTTTCTTTTTCTAATGCATTTTCTAATTTAGTTTCTAAGGTAAACTTGTAAATTCAATATAAAATTGTGTAGTTAACCAAAAATTATGAAACTAATTTTGTTAGGTTTCTAAAATCAGAATCTGTCTTGTAGTATATTTTGTTCACATAGTTTTATAATAATTTCAGGAGTTATATAATTAATTTAAGATGCTTAATATTGTTAAGATATAAATTTGTAGGAATTTTTGTGATAATTTGGTGGCAGTGTTAGCTCTAAAACTTTCACAGTAAATTCCTAACATTATTAGGTGCTCACTGTAATTTTTGTAGCTCCATAATAAATAGTTTGCTAAGGTAGCTAAATGAACCCTAGTTCGAAAATATATATTTAATCAATAAAATGCCAAAACATCTTGGGATTTTAGAACTAAAACATTATTCCGGAGACGAAGTCTTGCTCAACAACGTGGTATGTAGCATAGTACGTTAGTCATTAGAGATAGCTCGTTGGCTTGAGAGGCGTAACCGTATTTTTAAGAGTTGCGGTTACCATTGATTAATTGCGTCTCTGCGTTGCATCCACATGTCATAATAGGAACAACGATGGATCATGGAGTCGACCAAAGTAGCGGAAAAGATGGTGCCTTCATGATCGTGTCACCATAATGGAATGCTAACTTTTAGTTATATCTTACCCAAGCAAGACCCGGTACATAATCCCTATTATTCTGTACTTTATTTTATGCTTGTGCTTTAAGTTTTAAGGAGTTGAATGAAAATCTACTTGCATATATATATCCTTATCCTATGAGTCCTATTAGTATGTCACGATCATGTAGATTGCTATGCTATATGATTCGGTAGAAGTTGAGTGATTACTTGTCACTCGTGAGAGATAGGAAAGATATTATTGTTGTTATTATATTACTATTATATGGAATATATATGAATGATAATGGGTGATCGGGTGGAATGGTACTTTGGATCTGAACTTGGTTAGGCATTCGAGCAAGGCTCGGATTGCATTTGTCCCGTCTGTGTCGATTGAGGACCGTCCGTTGCTGTGGTTGGTAGTAAGGTCACAAACTTATTATCCTGAGCACATACTTGTTTATGGGAGCGGGAAGCCTTGCATATCTTTGGAGTCTTTTATTTTCCTCATGTTGGGTAAGTCTTGCTGAGTATAATCGAGTACTCAAGGTTTTATTCCCTCTGTTGTAGGTGATCGGAGAATACATAGAGCTGACGTTTGTGTGTGGAAATCTCCTGGTGGGCTCAGAGAGGATTCCTTTCACGCTACGACCGTAGTATTTATTTATAACCCTCACTAAAGGTTTTTAGAAGAAAAGATATAAAATCTGCTAACATCTCTTGTATATAAATGTCCACTATATTAATGCTCCACCAGGTCATTAAATTAATCTTTGCTTCCTCTGTAACTCTGATAACATTGTTATATTCCGATGTTATAATCAATTGAGGTAATATTCTACTACGGTAATAAAGTGATATAAGAAATGACTTAAAAATGTTGTAAGCTTTATTCTCTCACTTATGATCCTGATAGAAAAATATGGATTTTCGAGTTCCTCCTTGGGGTGTGCTCGACAGAACTGCGTAGTTTAGTATCCTCTCTTGAGTACTTAGTGTCTCATGGAAGAAAAGTACTCCTGGGAGACATTAGATTAGGCGGTTCTGCCACACTCCTCTCTCGCGTAAAGTTATTTATCTTTATATTAAAGGGGACTAACCTTCTCAAACCATAGATCCCTTCAATATACCTATCTTAGTTAATACATATCCATTTTTTAGGGAAACCATATATAGGGATACACATAATAAAGGGCTTAGACTTGATAAAGAGAATTCTGCAAAGAGTAAACAACAACAAAAAAAAAATAAGTTGCTAGGCAGATAAAAAGGTAAACAACAAGAAGTGAAACATAGGTGGCTATCGAAACATCTTCAACTTGAAACAACCAAAAAAAATCAAGCTTATACCAATAAAAAGGTAAACAACAAGACGAAGTGAAAATTACTATGTTTAGCACAATTGACAGTTAATTTAGATCTAGGCCAATAAAGCCATAGACCGGAGATGTTCCAATCAAATTAAACAAACAATAACGACCACATAAGTTGTGCACTATTAATTTCTAGGCAGATTAATTAAAAAGGGTGCACAAGATTTGAATAGAAGCAGATAAAGGCCTATATGGCCCCGTTCGCTGGTCTGAAACTTGGCTGAAACTGACTGGTTGTTGTGAGAGAGAAACGCCGTAGTGGCTAGTTGATGAATAGTGTTTTGTGAGGAGGAGCAGCCGGCTGGTCTGGTGACCAGTGAACGCGCCCTATATTTGGATTGACTAAAATAAGTTGTTTGCCGCTAAAAAAAGTTCTAGCTCATCCAAACAACCATTTTTTACTCCATCAAATCGGAAATGTAGTAGGCCATTTTTACGAGTGTGGTCAATCTTCGCTTTTGAAGTACTATTGATCATCAACAGACAACAAAAGAATTGTAAGGTGTATATATATTTAGTTGGCCACATGAAAGTTACTATACTACTAGAATCATCATGAAAAAGTGCCTTTTAAAGTGTATATGTAATTCCTTCGATTTAGGATGATATATTTTTTTTAGTAAACTGCAAGCAAAAGTGTTGTTCTGCAAACCATGTGCATGAATGTCGATCTTAAATGACCTGCGTTAATTTCACATTAGACAGAGGGAGTTTATTAACAGGAAAGGGTTTACCGAGAATAACCGATGAGTACGTGATAAGTTCTTACGTTGATCTGCTCTGAGGCAGTACACATCGGTTATGTAGTACTTTAATCTACAGTGCGGGTAGCTACTATAAAACGGTGAAAACTATCAATGAGAATGATCAGTACTGTAGTAGATAGCTAAAACAAGCACGCCTTGCCTTGATGTCTTCAGACTATTGCACATCTACCAGGGATTTTGCTTTTATGCGACCCGCCTACCAGTAATGTTTTGCACACGATTCACATGCATGCATATATGCATTCCACGTTGGCACATTGCAGTATGCCACGGCCGGAATCCGGACATTCAACTATTCAATCAACACGGCAGACAGAGGCTGTCCGTTGACCTGTCTTTTGGTTCTCTCGTCACCAGAACATCATGTGATCGTTTCCCTTTCTTGCGGCTTGTCTAGTTTCAAAAAGTTTTCCTAAAAAGTGATACAGTAGTCATCACATCGAATCTTGCGATACGTGCATGGAGCATTAAATATAGACGAAAAAAACTAATTGCACAGTTTGGTTGGAAATCGCGAGATTAACGTTTTGAGCCTAATTAGTCCATGATTGAATATTAATTGTCAAATAAAAACGAAAGTGCTACAGTAGCCAAATTCCCAAATTTCACCCAACTAAACACAGCCATGTAACGGCTTTCAATAAGCACATGGTACTCGCATGGCCGGGCACCTGCCTCGGTCAGGCCGCTAGTATATTACTTTATAGTTACGCTAACACGCAGTACATGATGTCCACATTTTCCTTACTCGTATATACTTTGCATATGCAATGCAAGCATCCGCACGTGAGAATCGGTGAGAGTAGAAGATTAATAGTGACTGGCCGACGACGGCCAGCCCACGCCTATGATAGTGTGATGTGCAGTGTTGTTGATTGACGCTGGAGATGATTTTCAGTTGTTTCGCAGGTTGAAATCGTGAGACAGATCACGTACGGCATATGTCGTCGTTTGATTATTGTTAATTTGACCTGTGAGTGAGGAGTGCTGCAGCCATAGTTGCCAGGTGTGCCGGCGGTATCTGTCTAAGGCTTCCGCTCCAGCTATACTGTTATGCACTGTAGTTCCTGTAGCAACAAAATGGCTCCACCTCCCACGTCCAAAAATGAGCTGCGCCGACAAGGAAGCTGGTGTTGGGGGCTTCTCCTAGCTTCACTACAGCAGGGCTCCAGTAATGCTACATAGTTGCGCAGCTAGAGCCCCTCGGAGAGCTGCACTAGATTGTACTACTTTTTTCCTCGAGGAAAAAAAGTACAATTGTGGGTTTGATCTAAGTTTGTACAAAACAGTATTAATACTTGTGATTACATATATTTCAAAAAAAACATTATGATAAATCTAATATTAATGATTTGATATCATCAATATGTACAAAATTTTGTAAAAAAATAAAATACTCGACGATCTAGATGGTTTGACTTGGTATTTTCAAGACGGAGGGAGTACACGCTATATAACTTAACGTGCACTGGTCGACAAAGCTAGCGCGGAAGCTAGCAACTCAAGCAAGGAAATGCACTAAAATGTATTACTACTAGCTAGCATTGTGTTCATTGGAGCGAAGGATCGGCCGCGTGCCACATTTTACATCGAGTGGCTGGGACTTACAAGCAGCCCTCCCAATCGATCGGTTGCCGATATCATTTATTTTGCAGGGGATGAAAGGAATCTTCTATCTTCAAAAGTCATGCACCGCCCCAGCGGACGGCGACGAACCAGCCGCAGTCACGAGCTTTGGCCCCCCCCGTTGGTTTGAGCTATTTTTTAGCTATAAAATAGTGTTTTTCTCTCGCAATCTTTCGTAATAAGCATCACACTACTATAAACTCAGAATACTCGTGTGTGTGCCGAATTTTTCTATGTTTTTTAACGCACAGAAAAACTAGTAATTATTATATGGGTTCCAAAAATACTGACAGAAAAATACAAAAACCGACAAAATAATTATATAATTTTTCTGTGTATGCCAATACACACAGAAAAATTACAATTATTCTGTGCGTTTCTATAAAACACATAGAAAAAAGTAAACACAGAAAAATTACACTTTTTCATGGGTTTCTACAAAACGCACAGAAAAAGACAATTATTCTGTGGGTTTCTATAGACACACAGAAAAATAGAACAAGCGCCCTCACACTAACTTCATATGAACAAGTGCAGTTTTTCTTTTTAATCTCTCTCTAAAACTTGTAACTAGTTTTTTGCCCTCATACTAACTTCAAATTTGATGATTTTTTTCCTAAAATTTTCTAACATCATGCTCTATCAATTTATTGTGTTCTTATAGCTATTATTTTAGTCATCTTTTCATATGACTTTGTTTTATCAATTCAAAATTTGAATTTTAAAAAATGACAACTCCAAACAACATTTTGAAACAGTAAATGATTTCAGTTGAAAAAGTTATGAACATAAAAGTTGTTGAACTCATCTAAGATCTACAACTTTTATTTTGTTCATTGCTTCATCCGACAAAGTGATAGTAACATTGTTCACAAATTAACATATCTCTCGTATAGTTTCATAAACTATGTAAGAGATTTATGGATTTCTGAACAATGTATACTACCACTTTACGGACGAAGAAATGACCAAAATAAAAGTTGTAGACCATGATGAGTTGTACAACTTTATTGGTGATGACTTTTTGATCTGGAATCATTTGCTATTTCAAAATCTTATTTGAAGTTGTCATTTTTTGAAATTCAAAATTTGAATTGTTCAAACAAAGTCTGATGGAGAAATGACCAAAATAAAAGTTGTAGATCTTGATGAGTTTTACAAATTTGTGGTTTATGACGTTTTCATTTGAAGTTCAAATTTTAAATTGTTCAAATTTTGAAAAAAAAAGAAAAATAGTCTTGGGCAGCCCATTATTTACTTTTGCTAAGCCATGAAGGATAGTAGGGCCCTAACCTGGGCCTAGGCTTGAAATTGGCATTCGGGCCACTTCCTCCCCCGTTGGCCCAGCTAAAGACACGAAGCCTTCTAAGCCATCCATCGCGATCGAACGGTGGAGCTTCTTTTCTCGTGGGATCAAAACCAGCATCCAGCCGACAGCCCCCTCAAACCCTAACCATTTCTTTCTCCTTCTCGCTGCCTCCCCTAACCCTAAGAGCCTCACGCGAGGACGCGACCGTGCCACCGCCTTCCGCGGAATCGATCCCAACGGCGGCGCCCCTCAGCCCCCGACACCACAATGCCCCTGTGACCTACGCCCTCACGTTGCCAATGCCGCCTGTCCGCAGTTTCCACGCCGTGGAAGCCCCGTCTCTTCTCCGCTCCTCTACTGAGCATCGAGCGGCGGAGATCCAGATCCCCCACCACCCGCTCACCCCCACCGCCCCACCATCCGCCTCCTAGTCGAGCGGGGAGCGGCATCCCCGCCGCGCCATCACCCTGTAGCTGGCCGCCTGGCCGACCGGTCGGCAGCCGCCCAGTGCCTAGTCCACCGTGCTATGGTACCGCCACTAGCTGGTGGTGGTGGGAGCCCTTCTGCTTTGGTGCCTGGTTCCTTCGCTCCTCAGTCCTTCATTGACGAGCACCAACGAGGTATTGTTTTCTAGTTTCTTTAGTTCTTTACTCTGATTTGGCAAATAGATGCATGTCAGTGCAGGTGAGCGCATACTGTGATGACTGATACTGACCCAGTGTGGCCTGCAGCGTCGAATCAAACTCTACTACATCTACATCGAAGGGTAAGCTTGATTTCTTTTTCCATGTGATGTCGTTAGTTGCTCACTTGAAAAATATACGATATATTGTGTTCTGCTTGGTTAACTTAAATAGTTTTTGCTCCAAAATATAAATATATGAAACTAATAAGAGGACTATAGTAGGTCGGTGCACCAACTGTTTGTACAAATGCCTAGCAGAGAGGAAAATGATTATGCCTAGCTGGGAGGAAAAAGAATATGTCTTTGAATTTTAGCAACTGATACCCTATAATGGTATATTTGTTAATAGATTATATATTGCGGCCCTAGCACTGGTGATGGAGTGCTGATTGACAGTTTCTTTCACAGTAGCAGTTAATTCTTTGATTCTTTCATTTGCTAGCGGGTCCATCAGTAATGCTTCGTTTCTTTTATCTGATAGCAGGTCCCTTCGAGTACTGCTGTCGATTGCGCTGTGACTGACTGCTTTTGTTAGTCTAAAAATATCTGTACCATATCTTTTTCAATTTTGACAGAAATTGGCTGAAATGCTGCCTTTCATATTAAGACGATGGATAATAATATGTATTGAGTGGAATCTGGGTTAACCAAATAGCCTTACTATTTCCATTGAATTTGTCACCATGATTTCATTTGACTGTTCTTACAGGTAGAGATGGAGTGCAAGGTGAAACAGTTTACTATTGGTTGAACAAGAAAAAATATGGAGTGCAAGGTGAAGCAGTTTACAATTGGTTGAACAAGAAAAAATAGTTTGGTTCGTTTTTCGATATCCATATTTGTGAATTCATTGTAGTATTCATGTTGAACATGTAGATGACCAGATATTATACTCCCTCCATACAGGTAAAAAATGACGTTTAGGACAGCATTTAGCATACCAAGTAGTGATTAATTAGGGTAAAATTTTCCCAGTCTACCCCTATTAAATATAGCTGTGGCTGCATTCCATACAAGAAAGTTGCACACCTTTATTGGCTAGCGCAATGGGGGCTGGTGTCTGGTGTTGAGAGCGGTGCAGGTTCAACTCCCCATTGTCTCTATTTTTTTGTAGTTTTAGAGCATTTTGCATGGCAATGTGCAGCGGCGCATTTTGCATGGCTTGCGCGCGGCCTGGACGATTTCACGCTACATGGCGCTTCTACTACTCCAACCCCGCTTCTTTTTGGCAAAACACGCTGGTTGCTGCTTCTTTTTTTTTCTTTGCGCGTGTTTTGAGCGTTTGGTTGCGCGCGTTTTACCAAAACAGTTCGCGCATTGGACCTTTGGGTTCCAGCGGCCGCCTGGCTATTTATTCCCTTGTTGTATGCGCCTGTGTACTCGACTGTTCATTTGCTAGAACCAGCTGAACACATGGCCAGCAGTTCCATTCGCCTGTAGTATTAGAACCAGTAGAACGCATGGCCAGTTCGTTTGCTAGCTTTGATCTAAATGTCCCTGTAGTAGAAGATGACAATGGCAATGCAACCTTCGATCTCAACGAGCCTGTACTGGAGGATGTCAACGACAACGGTATGTTTCCTTCAACGACAATTTTTTGTTGCAACAAGCATTTCATATCCTTGGTTCCTTGCTGTTTTTTAATGTGTTCTTTTACAACTAGAACATGCTCCCGTTCAAGGGAACCAACGGAGGAAAGACATGCCCGAAGAAGTCAGAAAACAAGTTTTCCAAGCTTTGTTGACAAGAAGCAAGAATGGAGAACTAGGCAAGAATGATACGACAGATGTTGCTGCTCAGTTTGGTCTACACATTCGTGCAGTTCAGCGCCTCTGGAAGAAAGGTAAAATACCACTTGCAAATAACATTCCGGTTGACCTTGGTAGTCGAAAGAAGGGTAGAGTTGGTCGTAAGGCATCTCCTGTTGATTTGGAACAATTGCGTAGCATTCCTCTCAAGGAAAGAATGACCATAGAAGATGTTTGTGCCAAACTTAACATGAGCAAATGGACAATACAAAGGCATTTGAAAAAAGGTTTGCTTAGGTGCCACTCTAGTAGCATCAAACCATATCTCACGCAAGCTAACAAGAAGGCTAGATTAAAGTGGTGTGTTGACATGGTTATGAGGGATTTGCTAGCTGATCCAAGGTTTAAGGATTTGTATGACTTTGTTTTCATCGATGAAAAATGGTTCTACCTCTATCAAAAATCTGAAAAATATTATTTGCTACCCGACGAAGATGATCCCCATCGGACTTGTAAGAACAAGAACTACATCCCTAGGCTTATGTTCTTGTGTGTTGTTGCTCGGCCAAGGTTTAGGGATGGGAATTGTATTTTTGATGGTAGGATTGGTTGTTTTCCACTTGTTCGATATGAACCGGCTATGAGAGGTAATGAGAGAACCGGTCGTGTCCGTGGAGACTTGGTTATGAAGCCCATAGCTTCGATCACTAGAGAAGTGATTAGAGATTTCATGATCAACCAAGTGTTGCCTGCCATTCGAGCCAAATGGCCAAGAGAAGATGTGGGCAAACCAATCTACATTCAACAAGATAATGCACCTACCCATTTGAAATTGGATGATCCGGATTTTTGTGAGGCAGCTAAGCAAGAAGGATTCGATATTCGCCTAGTTTGTCAACCACCCAATTCTCCATATTTCAACATTCTTGACTTGGGTTTTTTTCATGCTATTCAAGCAATTCAATACAAGAAGAATGCAAAAACAATAGAAGATCTAGTTCCAGCAGTGCAAGAGGTAATTTGATCAAATTGTTCACACATGTTTCATTGTTTCATCAACTACAAATTTGCTCATCCATTCATTCATTTGTTGCAGACTTGTTTTGTAGGCATTTCTAGAGTACTCGGCAAAGAAAGCTAATCGAATGTTTGTAACACTACAAAGTGTTTACATTGAAGCTATGAAGGTGAAAGGATGCAATAAGTTCAAGATTCCTCACATGAACAAAAATACACTGGAAAGAGAAGATCGGCTGCCAACTTCTATCCCTTGTGAACCATCTTTGCTTCATGAAGCCGAGGCTACTCTTGCTGCACCAAACAATTAGAATGATGCTAGTTAGCTTAAGTAGTAGAGACATCCTTGTAAAAGTTAATGAGAACTCAAGCTTGTTATCTTACTGATGCTTTGGCGTCATCCTTCATGACTGCTAGCTTCTCGTCGAGCATCTTGATCACGTGTGCAGGTACCTCTATAGAATTTCCATGCATCATGGCATTGTTGGGATCGGGAATGAAAATCTCACAGTCGAACTCATCGAGGCCATAAAGCATGGCGCCGAGTTCATACTCCCTATGGACGAGACCGCAGCAAGAACACGGCCAAAACCGCGGATGCGCATGATTCCATGCTTCGCGGTCCTCATGGATGAGATGACAGCGAGCACATGTAAAAGCGCCGGGCGGTAAGGAATTCGGCACCATCTCGGAGTCCGGCGCGAGCTCCTGCAACTCCAGCGTGATGGAGTCTAGCACCATCTCCTGCGACACGATGGAGTCTGGCACGAAGGACTCCAGCAGTGAGTCTGGGACGATCTCCATGGCAAGAGAGAGCTTCATGGTGGAATCCGACGCCGCCTCCTCGGACACGATGGAGTCCAGCGCCATCTCCTACGGCACAACAGAGCAGACCGGTGAGCGCGAGCAGCGAGCGACGCGGCTAGCGGTGCGGCGAGCGGCAAGCATGAGTGGCGCAGCGAGTAGTGAGGCGAGCGTGAGCGGACCGGCGAGCGCGAGCGGCGCGGCGAGCGGACCGGCGAGCGCGAGCGGCGCGGCGAGCGGACCGGCGAGCGCGATGAAGCCATGCGTGCGACGAGCGGACCGGAGTATTTGTATATATGATATATGTGCTGATAGATCAGACTAATTCTATTTTTGACATAAGTGTTGACTCCATTCATGATGGACTATAGATTTGTGTATTATTTGAATGAAACCTTGTCGGTCGTGCACAGAAATTACTGTATGGACAATATATATTTTAATATGTTGTTGCTACTGTTTCAAAATAATTTTTCTGTGCGTTTAACTCTTTTTTCTGTGAGGATGGCTACACAGAAACATTATTTTTAATCTGGGCGAAATGAATTTTTCTGTGAGTTCACCTAGACCGACATCTGTGCATTTATTTCTTTTTTTCTGTGTGGATTAACACATAGAAAAATTAGTTTTAATCTGGACGAACACAATTTTTCTGTGCGTATGAGATCCACAGAAAAATTGTTTCTGACGGTGAAGCCATAGAAAAATTCGATTTTTCTATCATTCTATTTTTGTGTGTTATTTTCTGAGGGTACACCGTCAAAAAAATATTTTTTCGTGGGTATTCCTATTTTGTATTTGAGTTTTCAGAAATGTCAGCATAAGCTAAATTTCAGCATAAGTGAACAGGGCGGTTTCAACTCTGGCAATCTTCCCTGCTGGCGTCCTATACGTGTGCAGATGGTTGCCTGGAGAGGCCTTGAACCAGACACACCGTGCGGTTGTGTCGGATATCTATACCCGGGTGTTTGAGCAAAAGGATTAAAGAGCGTCACGTCGCCTCATCCGATGGTTAAAGATGCAACTAGGGCCTTGTCCGACTCTGAGGGCGAAGTTTCCGCCTTGTCTGACCCACAGGGGCCGGGCCACGCCTCGTCCAACGCCGAGGTCAAGGTTTCTGCCTCATCTGATCCCCAGGGGCCGGGCCCCTCCACGTCTGACGCCGAGGACGAAGTTTCTGCCTTGTCCGACCCCAGGGGATGGGCCATGCATCTTTCGACATCGAGGATGATGTTTTTGCCTCGTCTGACCCCAGGGGTCATACCTCGCCTTGTCCGATAATGAGGGCGAGGTTTCTGCATCGACTGACCCCTAGGGGTCGGGACACGCCTCGTCCGGTCCCATGAGGAGGGCCCGCCTCATCCGACCCCCGTGGGTCGGATTCCGTATCGCCTGGCTCCTAGGAAGAGATTTTCACCTCGCCCGATCCTTGGGGATCGGATCTGCTACCGAACCAAAGCAGTGGTCCCAGGGTAGGGCTTGAACCGCTTCAACCACTACATCATGTAAGTGCACGCCCGGGGGCACGTCTCAAACTTGTCCTGATGCAACTAGCAGTCATATCAGACCATGCTGGGAAACTCACATCGCCCATCACGTCAATAGGCCAGTACTGTGCTACTAACTCCCTGCCTGACCATCGTCCAATGTCAGTCAACTAGCATCCGTTGATTGGCACTGTACCGCTAGCCCTCCGCATGGCTTCTGTCAGGGGACCCTCTGACCATTCTGTCCGCTCAGATGGGACGGAAGACAAGAATGGCGCATGACGCCCACACATAAGCTACAGCAGCCAACAGGACCCCGTTACGACACCGCTGCCACCATGATCTACAGAGTCAGCGGGACCCACGCGAAGAGGAGAATGGTGCAACTCCGGGAGCCTTATTTCTCTTTCCTTTTTTCCTCTTCCCTTTGGCTGTAACCCCTGCTTTCCCTTAGCCTATAAAGGGGAAAGCAGGGCATCCCACTAAGGGGATGGTGAATCATTGAACAAACACACCGTATCATACTAGAGACTTGGGAGCTACCTCCCTCTCTCGCTAGTTTGTAACCCCCTACTACAAACTCAGTGCTAGTAACACGAGTAGCTTGAAACTGGACGTAGGGACATTTAGCCCGAACTAGTATAATACTTGTGTCCTCTTAGCACACCATTCGGGTCAGATGTGCAATATACAAATTTACTAGCCGATGCTTACTCGAAACACCGACAGTTGGCGTGCCAGGTAAGGGCGTTTTTGCGTGTTTCAACATCAACACCAGGCCTTAGATGGCTAGTTACGGCATCAGCTAGGTCCCAGGCGCACACGTGCGCTTTGGGGACCTGGACTTTATCATCACTATAGAGGGAGAGCTGGCGCAGGCACCTGTCATCGTTCAATCCTTCCACTCCTCTAGCCTCGACGCAATCACTGAGGCGCTTGAGGAGCTATAGCTGCACACACCGAAGGCCCACGCCCCCGAAAGCAACCAGCTCCTCGACTTCGACTATGGAAGGTTGGAGCATTAGCTCGATGTCTTCCTAGGACCCCAACCATCCTGGGAGGACCTACGCCACCTCACCTTCTCATTCGCCAATGTCATGATGCAGGTTACTGGGGGAGAGCCGCTCTCCTAGGAATATGTTATTCGGAGCGCCCTGATAGTACACCACAGAGATCGTTGGCCACCTTCTGGCGCAACGCATGATTCTATCCCCCACGAGCGATGAGTTCATGGGGGTGATCAAACACATCGTGGAATCTTTCCATGACCTCCTCATAGAGGAGCTAGAGTTGATCTCTGGCTCTGACTCCAGCAGGGGGAGCCATCACCCCTCTCATGAATGCTTCATGATAGGTACCCCCAAGGGACATGTTGAGGCATCTGCAAAGAGGAGACTACCCCGACCAACAACCTCGATGACGAGGTTGAGGGGGATGTTGGAGCCCAACCTCGCCTGTGGGTGGAACAACTGAAGGCGCAACACCTAGAGCTTGAGGAAGCACGACTCCAGCTTGAGCAGGAACCCACAGAGCTCAATCATGAGATTGAGCGCCATGGAGACAGAGGACGAGCACGCACCATAGCCCGTGACGTGATCTGGAGGATTGTCGAGGATAATCAAGCGCTCCCGCACTTCGCCCGGGCAAGCCAAAACATCGCTGCTACAGTAGCCTTACTCAAGGGGCTTCTGGAGCCCACAACGCCCGAGGATTGATGGGCCCATTGCAAGGTTCAAAAGCTACTCGAGCGTGCGGCTGCACAGCAGGCTGATGGCTCACTGTCTCGGCAATGGGAGCCCGATGCCAGCCAGTGCTCACCCTCTGTGCGGCCCGATAGGGACTCATCAGTCTACCAAGCGCCGCATGGCGGTAGGCCGCGCATCATGGTTCTGGTGCTAGAGCACCTCGGCTGCAACCATGACGCACGCGACACCCTCGACGCCCGCCGGCGTACCCACCATGATATGGGGGAGGGGGCCATCCGCGGTTACCACCCTTGATGGCACGGACAATATGACCATGAGGAGGACCAGAGTCATAGCCCTAAGCCGACGGGGCCCTAGGCTTTCGGTTCGCAAATCCTCAAGGCAGCACTCCCACCCTAATACTGCCCACCGACTAACATCCTAAAATACTCAAGAAAAACAAACCCTAGCCTATGGCTCAAGGATTACTGGCTCACCTGCCGAGCCAGCGGTGCGGTCAGTGATGACTTTGTCATCCGCAATCTCCCCCTATTCCTAGTCGACTCGACATGAACATGGCTGGAGCACCTTCCGCCCAACTACATTCAAAGTTGGGTGGACCTAAAACAAATCTTCGTAGGGAACTTTTAGGGCACCTATGCGCACCCTAGAAACCCCTAGGAGTTGAAGAATTGCCAATAGAAATTGGGAGAGACTCTCTATGAGTACATCAATGCTTCTCCCGGTAGTGCAACGAGCTTCCCAAAGTTGCTGATGCTGACGTCATTGAATCCTTCCTGTCAGGGACTACCTATGAGTCCTTGGTCCACAAGTTGGGATGTAAGGGCCCATGGACTACCAAGGAACTCCTTGACATCACGACCAACCATGCTTCCGGTGAGGAGGCTTTTGGAGCAATTTTCGATCGCTCTAGAGGCTCGGCGAAGTGGGATGAGGACACCGATGAAGGCCCCTCCGACCGCTCAAATAAGAAGAAGAACCAGAAAGGGCGCAGAGGCTCGCTCGTGGCTGCTGCCGAGCAAAAATCCAGTCAAGCAACGGCCGAGGGCACCCCCGATCACTTCAACAAGCTACTCGAGGGGCCATGCCTGAACCACGCCTTCCCCATCAAGCACATGTATAAGAACTGCTCCCTCATGAAGTGCTTCTTCACCGGTAGCTCCAAGAAGTGGGAGCAGAAGAAGCCCGAGGTAGAAGCCGACAACACTGGAGAGAAGGACGGCGGCTTTCCATCGCCATATGGCTACCTCATGAGCTTCGGTGGGCCAGAGGCATATGGATCCAAGCTCCGACAGAAGCTCACGCGCCAAGAAGTCTACGAAGCCAAGCTTGCCACGCCCACTTTCCTCAAATGGTCAGGGTCTCCCATAACCTTTGATAGATCCAACCACCCGGATAGCATCACACACCCAGGCAGGTACCCACTCGTGGTTGACCCTATTGTCGGCATGAAGAGGCTCACCAAGGTACTAATGGACAGAGGCAGTGGCCTCAACATCATGTACGCTGAGAGTCTTGATGCCATGGGCGTCGACCGATCGCGCTTTCGGCCGACCAAGGCGCCTTTCAAGGGCATCATCCCAGGAAAGTAGGCCATACCGATCAAGTTGATCGACCTACCTATCACCTTTGGGAATCCGTCCAACTATAGGACAGAGACCCTCACCTTTGATGTAGTTGGGTTCCCCCAAGTCTACCACACCATTTTGGGGCGACCATATTACGTGAAGTTTATGGCCGTCCCCAACTACACCTACCTCAAGCTCAAGATGCTGGGCCCACGTGGGGTCATCACCCCTGGCACTTCTTTCTAGAGGGCCTATGAGTGTGAGGTCAATAGCTATGAGCTCGCTTCGGCAACCCTGGCTTTCGAGGAGCTCGCAACCATTGGGAAGGACATCGCCGAAGGAGCGCCCAATGCGAAGCAGGTGGCCAGATCCTTTGAGCCTATGGAGAACATCAAGGAGGTCCTCGTCAACCCCGACCACTCCACCGACAAGACGGTGTGTATTGGCACTACCCTCTCCCCCAAGTAGGAAGGCGCGCTCGTTGACTTCCTCCGTGCTAAGCGAGACATCTTCACGTGGAAACCCTCGGATACACCGAGAATTCTAAGGGAAGTCGCTGAGCATGCCTTGAAGATCAGGCCGGGCTCTAGGCCGATCAAACAATGCCTTCACCGCTTCAACGAGGAGAAGCAGAGGCTCATCGACGAAGAAATTGCTAAGCTCTTGGCGGCCGGTTTTATCAAGGAAGTATACCACCCAGAGTGGTTTTCCAATCCCGTTCTTGTGAAAAAGAAAAGTGGGAAATGGAGAATGTGTGTTGACTACATGAGCCTCAATAAGGCATGCCTAAAGGATTCATTTCCTTTGCCACGCATAGATCAGGTAGTTGACTCGACCTCAGGGTGCAAAACCCTATGCTTCCTTGATGCGTACTTTGGGTATCATTAGATCATGATGAAAGAGTTCGACCAGCTCGCGACATCTTTCATCATCCCGTTTGGGTCATTCTGCTACGTTACAATGCCGTTTAGACTCAAGAACACCGGGGCTACGTACCAATGCTGCATGACCAAATGCTTTGGGGACCTCATCGGATGGACCGTTGAGGCTTACGTGGACGACATCATAGTCATATCCAAGCATACCGACCAGCTCGTGGCTGACCTAGAGTAGACCTTCAGGAACCTCTAGGAGAATGACATCAAGCTCAACCCTGAGAAATGTGTCTTTGGGGTCCTACGGGGCATACTGCTTGGATTCATCGTCTCTGAGCGTGGCATCGAAGCCAACCTGGTAAAAATTTCAGCCATCATGAAGATGGGCCTGATTCCAAACCTAAAGGAGGTTTAGAAGATTACCGAGTGCCTTGCAGCGCTTAGTCACTTCATTTCACGCCTTGGTGATGGGGGCTCCCCCTTTACCGGCTCCTAAAGAAAACTGACCGATTTGTGTGGACGCCTGAGGCTTAGGAGACGCTTGACAAACTCAAAGTGCTCCTGATGAAGGCCCCAATTCTAGTCCCACCGTCTGAGGGAGAGACATTCCTACTCTACGTCGTAGCTATGACTTAGGTGGTCAGTGCCACCTTAGTTGTAGAATGGGGAGAAGAGGGACACGCCCTCAAGGTACAGCGCCCCATGTACATTGTTAGTGAAGTCTTGTCCGACTCCAAGACACGCTACCCCTAGATCCAGAAGCTCCTTTATGCCATCCTGATCACTAAGAGGAAGCTGCACCACTACTTTGACTCACACCAGGTGACCGTCGTGTCATCCTTCCCCCTCGGTGAGGTTATCCAGAACCAGGAGGCCATGGTAAGAATCACAAAATGGGTGCTTGAGCTGATGGATCAGGGTGTCATGTATGCCCCACGAATGGCCATCAAGTCTTAGGTACTGGCTAACTTTATGGCCAAGTGGATCAAGACCCAGACGCCACCGGCAACCATCGATCAGGAGTACTGGACAATGTACTTCAATGGATCGCTAATGAAGAAGGGCACCAATGTCGGGCTGGTTTTTGTTTCCCCCCTCGGGGTGCACATGAGGTACGCAATTTGCATCCACTTCCTAGTTTCAAATAATGTGGCTGAATACGAGGCACTCATCAATGGCTTGCGCATCGCCATTGAGTTGGGCATCCGATGACTTGACGTCCGAGGCGACTCACAACTGGTCATCGACCAGGTCATGAAGGAGTCAAGCTATCACAATGCCAAGATGGCTGCATATTGTCATGAAGTCCGGCAGTTGGAGGACAAGTGCGACGGCCTTAAACTCAACCATATCTCGAGGCGGCTCAATGAAGCAGCCAACACATTAGTGAAGATGGCATCAAGCCAAGAGCTGGTCCCCACCGGCATCTTCACTAGTGACCTGCATAAGCCCTCGGTCCAATACGAGGAATGATGAGGACATCGCCACGCTGGACACACCGACGCCATGGTCTTCCCCAAGTTGCAATTCGTTCCCAACTCAGCTGCCACGTCACCCTCGGATTCAGCAGACATGTCATCACTGTTTCGGTCATAACTTCCTCATACGACATCGAAACGGGCCGTTCTTGGATGCGTTGGAAAGGGGACGACGACGCCGTCGTTTTGGATCTGGTCCCAGCTCCAGAAGGTCCGTGGATCATTCTGTGTGACCACGGCAAGGTGCTGCGTCACCTATTTGGGCCAACTTGGCCATGTATCGTGTCGGGCCTTAAGCCCAAGTTGTGGGCGCCCAACCCCTGGCCGTCCCCAACCCTAGGTCGAGTCTTAGACTATAAACACAGCCGCCGCCGCTGCTACTCAATTGGGTTTTGTTTAGAGTTTAGTTTTCTATCGAGAAACTGAATCGTTCATTGTAACTGTGGTGACAAATCCTTTTACAGTGATCCAGGGCCCCCGTTCTTGATCTCCTCCACTGTGTCGATTAGTCCTTTGGAACCGAGTTCTTGAACCCTCTATTGATATTCGCGTCATTCATATTTGCAATTTCAGATTGCGTGTTTTACCTTCTTGCTTGTGCTCTTCGATTCGCTTGCAGGAAAAGCCTTCTTGGCGAGGTCAATCAAGTTGTGCTTGGTTGATAACCAATGGAGCAGTGGTGTAACGGTTGCAGGGTTCGAATCGTGTCTGATTTGAAGCCGGATCGCCAACGTCGAGATCTCCACAAATCGAACTTACCGGCTACCTCTCGGAAGATCGGGCCTGTACTTATCAATTGGTATCAGATATTTTAGGTTTACCGCGAGGTATAATCTTGTTTGCCTTAGATTCATATTTGTTCATTACCTAGAGTCCACAAAAATCCCAAAAATATTTCAATTTCTGCTGTCCTATCGCCCTTTGTGCCTTTGCAATTTCGTTTCAGATTCGTGTTGTTGAGTTTGTGTCCATGGTCAAGTCTTGTTGCTGGTTTAGGATTGTGTTCGTGGTCGTAGTTCAATCGCCCGTTGCTGTGATTTTGTTTTCCGCCGCTATCCCATCCACCGTTCCCAAACAACAAGTCGAAGCCACCACATTACTCGACTTGCCCCGCAAGCCGCCTTGTGTAACTTCTCGCCGCCACGTAAACCCTAGATAGGTTGCCAGCCGCTCTTATTTTGCCTGCATCGCAGCCCTCCTTACATCATCAGGCGAATACCTACTGCTGTGATCGGTGTTAGAGTTTAGGGACGCTTTGCCCTAACTACCGCCGCCGTGTTGTGCCTCCCGGAAAACATACCTTGAGATACCTTCGGTAAAACAGGCATAACTTTTCGCTCGTTTATCAGAAAAATCTGAAATTTTTTGTGCAGCTTCTTGACACCATTTGGACCCGATTGCCTTGTTTGGTTTCGTCAAAATTGCCAAAAAAATTCGGGAAAATAAAGAAAAAAAATTGTCAAAGTTTTTGCACGCTTTTCAGAGAACGTGCTGAATTTCTGTAGACCACATCCCACCTCAGTTGTAGGTGCCAATTTTTGTGGTTGCATCTTTTGTGATCCTTGTTCAGAGAAAAGTATAAAAAAAATAGTAAGAAAAAAAAATTTTGTTTCCTACTAGTGCCTTTTGGAAAAATCCGGGGAAAAATTCAGGAAAAAGGCGAAATCCGGGCTATTTGCTTGTTCCGTGAGTTCTTTCGATCGTCCTTTGTTTTCACCTTGTTACGCTACGTCTCGTCACGTCTTAGCCAGCACCTGTGACTTGTACTTTGGATCCGGATTGAACAATCGTTACTCTGCACTCGTTAATTGCTAATCCTTGCTGTCATATTGTGTGCCTACCCATAGCTCCACATATTCTTCTGTCAGCACAGGTTCATCTTGCAACTGTTACCCACGCTCGACAACAGATTGTTTCGCCACTTTGGTTTTGCTCCTGTTTGGCGTTGGTAAGAATACAGGCAAGACGGTGGTAAGCCGCTTGTGATTTTGCATTCCACTTTCACCACCACCACCACCACCACCACCACCACTTGTTTCCTTTTAGTTGATAGGGATAATACTTTGGTGTTGTCTTTTTCTATCTTCTAACCATGGCAGGAACTCCGACGGACTTCAATGAGTGTGTGTCCAAGGGCGAGCTTGCAACGTTCATGACTGAACAACGCAATCTTATGACCGAGCTGACGCGCAACGTGAACAATCTGGTCACCCGCATTGAACAGCTTGAGCAACGCCCTCCACCTTATCGTGCTGATGATGAAGATGCGAATGCTTTTGGTGATGACGATGCGTATGCTGACGGTGGTGCCCGTCGCTGCCTCAACTTCAATCGTCGCGGTATGGGAGGTAATAATCATGGTAATAATGATCCTTTTGCTAAAATTAAATTTAGTCTACCTCCTTTTGCTGGTAATGTTGATCCAGAGGCATATTTAGATTGGGAGCTTGCTGTTCAACAAAAATTTGATTCTCATAATGTTCCTGCTGAGCATAGAGTTAGACTTGCTACTAGTGAGTTTACTAATTTTGCTTTGTTCTGGTGGAGTGATCTTTGCAATGCCAATAATGCTGCTGCTGTGCCTCAAACTTGGAATGTTTTAAAGCAACGTATGAAATCTCGTTTTGTTCCTCCTTATTACCAACGTGATTTACGTTTGAAACTACAAACTTTAAAACAAGGTGATAAACGAGTAGAAGCATACTATCAAGAATTGCTTATTGGTTTAGCACGTTGTGGTCTAAATGAAGATGATGATGATGCTAGTGCTAGATTTTTGGTGGTTTAAACCATGATATACAGAACATACTTGATTACAAAGAATGGCGCAATTTTTCCCAATTGTATCATCTTGCTATTAAGGCCGAACGAGAAGTACAGGGACGCAAACAACACCAGCCTTTCAGGTCTAACAATGGGAGGAATTTTCAGCAGCGTTCCGAGCCAGAGACGCCCAAGCTTCCTGTTGCACCACAGCCATCTACACCTCCATTTTCTTCCGGGGTAAGTAAATTGTCTAATGTGCAGTTTCCACAGCTGAAGAAAGGTGGCACTCCAGGTGCTTCTACTAGCTCCTCCTCGTCCAGCTCTAAAATCATTTGCCACCGATGCAAAGGCATGGGACATGTCATGAAGGAATGCCCCAGTCGTCGCGCTTTCATTGCTACCGAGGATGGATATGTAAGTGCTAGTGATGTTGAAGATGATTTAGCCCTTGCTGCTAACATTGATGCAGATCCCATCGAGGGCGATCAAGACAAGGAGGCCATCACCATTGACTCCGTGGCTGCTGCCGTGGACTACCCTAGCCTTCTTGTGCAGCGTGTGTTGAGTACACATGTGGGTCATGAAGAAGAGATGAAGATCCAACGCCACAATTTGTTCCACATGTATCTCATTGTGCAGGGTTGTCGTGTTCTCACTATCATTGATAGCGGGAGTTGCAACAACTTGGTGAGTTCGGATTTGGTTGACAAGCTTGGCTTGACCACACAACAACATTCGTATCCATATAAACTTCAATGGTTCAATAATAGTGGTAAGACTAAGGTAACTAAATCAGCACGCATTAGCTTTTTCACAGGCTCTTATCATGATACTGCTGATTTTGATGTTGTCCCTATGCAAGCTTGTTCCATTTTGTTAGGTCGCCCATGGGAATTTGATAATGATGCTTTACACCATGGTAGAACTAATACATACACTATCATACATAAGGACAAGAAAATTACATTGCTGCCTTTGTCTCCTACGGATATTATTAAACATGCTAATGAGATAAAAAATTAAACCTCCAACAGACATTGCTAAAAATAATGGGATTAAGTTAAAAGGAGGTGCTTTTCTTGCTACAACTCCTGCTACTGCTGAGTTATGTGATAATCCTGATGCACCATGTTATACTATGTTTTGTCAACCTTTTATGTCTGGTGTATTGCCTGCTGTCACTAACCTTTTGCAGGAGTTCGCTGATGATGGGATGGAGTCGAGGACGACTCCAATTCTACAAGGAGGGGATGATGAGGACATCGCCAAGATGGAGTCGAGGACGACTCCAATTCGAGAAGGGGAGGATGATGAGGACATCGCCACGCTGGACACACCGACGCCATGGTCTTCCCCAAGTTGCAATTCGTTCCCAACTCAGCTGCCACGTCACCCTCGGATTCAGCAGACACGTCGTCACTGTTTCGGTCATAACTTCCTCTTACGACATCGAAACGGGCCCTTCTTGGATGCGTTGGAAAGGGGACGATGACGCCATCGTTTTGGATCTGGTCCCAGCTCCATAAGGTCCGTGGATCATTCTGTGTGACCACGGCAAGGTGCTGCGTCACCTATTTGGGCCAACTTGGCCATGTATCGTGTCGGGCCTTAAGCCCAAGTTGTGGGCGCCCAACCCCTGGCCGTCCCCAACCCTAGGTCGAGTCTTAGACTATAAACACAGCCGCCGCCGCTGCTACTCAATTGGGTTTTGTTTAGAGTTTAGTTTTCCATCGAGAAACTAAATCGTTCATTGTAACTGTGGTGACAAATCCTTTTACAGTGATCCAGGGCCCCCGTTCTTGATCTCCTCCACTGTGTCAATTAGTCCTTTGGAACCGAGTTCTTGAACCCTCTATTGATATTCGCGTCATTCATATTTGCAATTTCAGATTGCGTGTTTTACCTTCTTGCTTGTGCTCTTCGATTCGCTTGCAGGAAAAGCCTTCTTGGCGAGGTCAATCAAGTTGTGCTTGGTTGATAACCAACGGAGCAGTGGTGTAACGGTTGCAGGGTTCGAATCGTGTCTGATTTGAAGCCGGATCGCCAACATCGAGATCTCCACAAATCGAACTTACCGGCTACCTCTCGGAAGATCGGGCCTGTACTTATCAAGGAACCAGAACAAACCAGCAATGAGCTGCTAGTTCTAGGCTCAGGGGCTGACCGACCCTTAGTTCCATCCATCCCAGAGGTCATGGAACTCGTCAAAGACCTAGTGGCGGAGCCCGACCCTCTGACCGACTAGAGAACACCTTATGTTGGTTGCCTCCTCCATGAAGATAGAGGCCCGATGGCTCACGCGTCATGCCAAGTCCTTCATCGTCATCGAAGGGGAGCTCTACAAGCGTAGCCTCACCGGAATCCTACAGCGCTGCATCCCCACCAAACAGGGGAAGGACCTGCTAGAAGACATCCATGGAGGGGTCTGCGGACATCATGCTGCACCTAGAACCTTGGTTGGAAACGCATTTTGGCAAGGTTTCTAATGGCCAACCACGGTGGCCGACGCCGAGTAGGTCATACGCACCTACAAAGGATGCCAGTACTATGCTCGACAAACTCACCTACCGGCTCAAGTGCTCTAGATGATCCCCATCATGTGGCCATTCATGGTCTAGAGGCTCGACCTGGTAGGGCCCCTCAAGAGGGTGCCTAGGGGCTTCACAAACTTGTCGCCGTGGACAAGTTCACAAAGTGGATAGAGGCTCGATCGATCACCGTGATCAAATTTGAGCAGGCCGTGTTGTTCTTCATGGACATCCTCCACCGATTTGGAGTCCCAAACTCCATCATAACCGACAACGGTACACAGATCACGGGGAAGAAATTCCTTTGGTTTTGCGATGACCATCACATCCGCGTTGATTAGGCTGTTGTGGCGCACCACCTCACAAATGGGTAGGTCGAGCGCGCAAACGACATGGTCCTACAAGGCCTCAAGCCTAGGATCTGCAACCGTTTGAACAAGTTTGGCGGACGGTGGGTCACCGAGCTTCTCGTGGTACTATGGAGCCTAAGGATGTCCAGCAGCCGGCCAACCGGTTACACGCCATTTTCATGGTCTATGGCTCTGAAGCCATCCTCCTAACTGACCTTGACTATGCAGCGCCGAGGGTCAAGGCCTACAACCAGCAGGGAAATGAAGCATCTTTGGAAGATGACAAAGTGCGTGACATCGCCTTGCTCCATTTGGCCAAATACTAGTAGGCACTGCGATGGTACCATAGCCGACGGTGTGGGGTCATGCCTTCAGCGTAGGCGATTTAGTCCTTCGCTGCATCTAGACCAACAAAGATCGCCATAAGCTTTCAGCGCCGTGGGAAGGACCATACATCATCGCAGAAGTACTTTGACTCGGCACCTACAAGCTTAAGACTAAGGACAGCAAAGCCATCGCCAACACCTGGAACATCAAATAGCTACATCGCTTTTACCCGTAGTCTTCCAAGTTCCAAAGCTTTCAATATGCTTATCAAACTAAGTGATGTTTCTGCAAAAATCAAAAAATGTTACCTCCTATCGAGTTCTCTTCCGATCTGATTGGACTTCAGTAATACCCAACCTCGGCAACTACCTAGGGTCGGGTTTTACTCGGGGGCTGATAGGAGTACATATACTTAGAAACATTTCCCCATCCGACCCTTCTTTTTTATAACGAGACCTAGAAATAAGGGTTGTCGAAAACTAACGATGAGTAAAACTGGTCGGAATGCAAAAAACCTACACCCTGATGGTTACGGCATCGCTTGCTCACCAGCATGATCATTACTTAGTCGCTCGCAACCTAAGTTTCTAATGCCTTAACATAAAACAAGGGTTGGATCGCAACAAACTTTATATATATATATATATATATATATATATATATATATATATATATATATATATATATATATATATATATATATATATATATATAGAGAGAGAGAGAGAGAGAGAGAGAGAGAGAGAGAGAGAGAAAGAGAGAGAGGGGCCACGTTACTGGCCATAATAAAAGTCTTTACAGAAAGACCGATGCCAGACTCGCCTATCTAATTAAAGATTCTTGGGCAGGATCTCTTCTTCGAACTTCTCCTCCAGGCCCCGCGCTGGGAGCTCTGCTTTAGGCTCAATTTCATCTAGCTCGGCATTAGTGTTGCCAGGCGCGAAGCCCTCACTGATCACCGGTTGGTCGATGTCGATGTAGTGGGAGCGGGTGATGGTGAACACACGATGGACGCCGGTGTGTAGGGCCTCCCTTACAAGCATGCACGCCTGATCCAGGATCTTGGTAACCTGGACTACGAGTGTCGCAGAATCGACCAATTTATAAGAGTACAAGTACAATGGCAGCCCGCAAGCGGTCGCACTGTCATACTTGAACCCATATAAACCCGGTAGTCTGTCGAGTACCACGATGGGTCTCAATAAACGATTTACAATAACCAAGATCGTACATGATTCAATATACATGCCACATATTACATAAAGTTCACAGATACATTTTCATCATCAGAGTATGAAACCAAGTTATTACAAACCGAGTTTGATAGATAAAGGCGGAAGCAAATTAAGTTTGAAAGTAAAGTTTCCAACATAGTTTGATACAGTGCCAAGTAGGATCACGGTCCACAAAAGCAAAGATAGGGATTAATAAAGAAGCCAGCCCAAGGCTTACTCCTCATCCATGGTGGGACAAAAGCAACTCTTGCAATAACCATGATACATAGTGCCATCTGCAACAATGGGAAATAAAACCCTGAGTACGAGAAGGTACTCAGCTAGACTTACCCGTCATAAACTAGAAATAAATTGACTCCAAGGATTATGCAAGGCTGTATAAGTGGAGATAGCTTGACAACATTTTGCATAAAAGCAATTGACTTAGTTGTACAATTATGATTCCTTTATCAAGTTAATTATAACTATCCATCTATAGATTAGCAACTATCCTATGCCAAACATGTGGTATATCAATTTAAAAGCATACAATAGTGACCATAGCAGGTATTGTAATTCCATATTCATTCGAACCATCATGTTCCATAACACAGTTACTACAATGTTGGAGCTAGCCAAGTTTCTCACTATCCGGGAGAGACGGCGATTCGAATCGATTTCAACCAGCTGGGAATTTATTCCTAACACAAACCTAGGCATACCGCGCGAAGGCATCCTTAGGTCACCTTTGGTACAACTCAGGTCCACATTTCGCGGGTCCATACCGCGCCGCACAATCTGGGACACCAGATGCCAGGATGTTCAGGCCTAGCCTACCCTTGGGCTCAGTCTGATCACCCCCCGCAAGGAGCGCACAACAGAACAGGGCCTGGCCTGAGTTGAGCTACTCGGCTTCGCGGTCGGAATGAGTTATCCGGCCAACTAAGTGATAGGCATGCGTTCAATCTTGTCAGAAGTTCCAACAACGGTACGATCCTTGATCGGCACAGACGGAATCACATGAGTCATCCTACGCATAGACTCCGCCCGGCCTCAATTTTCTTTTACCCCATGGTTCTGTTCCACGATAGCAAATATTGCCAACCGTGCTCCGGTATCCACCTATATCTCGCAGGTGACAGGATATCACCCGACTTCTACCGGTCTAAGCATGGCTAAGCATATATTCGATCCTGGACCTATACTGGTTAAAGGTGTAATATCTAGACAAGGAATTTATATGCATCAAGTGGTTCCATTCAACTCTTATAACCTAATGCATCAATCATAAGTACTTAAGTAATCATTTGTAAAATACTAGGAGACTTAAAATGCTCCGGGGCTTGCCTCACAGAAAGGAAGTGGGGCGGTGGTCAGGACACTCCGGAAGCTCTTTAGGATTCTGCTCCATGCCTTTGGGAGCTGCGACTTGAGGATTCTCCTGCTGGTCCCCTTCCTCTACTTCGTCGAATTCCAGCAACGTTATTTCTTCCTCCGATCCTAGATGCATAAATATGGCATAAGATATTATGAATGCATATATGTTAACAAGTGTGGTATGATGATACATGAAGAATGCATTCTTGCAAATATTCTTAACAGCATGTGGTTCAAGTAACAACAAGTGCATCGCGTTTACTGAGTAGGTGCATATCTCTTCTTGATTATGTAATTAATTACTTCAACAATGCATCTACTATTTCACAAACAGCAGCTACTGGTTTTACTCATAACTGGAGTTCTAATTATCCAAACGCAGTTATCCTGGACTTTCTAGAAAGCTTACAAAATTATCTACAACTCTTATTTAACTCATAAAAGCTAATTCACAACTTATCTTAGCCAAAATAGACAATCATATCAGTGCTGTCCAGAAATTCTAGAAAGCAAGTAATTCGGAAATGCTAACTTTAAACAGCTGAAACTCCTAAACCGTTTGACCTATGGTCCTGAAATTTTAACACAAGACATATGATGAAGTTATCTACAACTTTGTTATTAACCATTTTTATAGTAAACATCATTTTTATCATGCAACTTATCAAACTCCAGAATCTGTCTGGAATCCTTCCAATTCGTATTATAAAGTAACAATACTTCTACTTCATGTAATTATTCAAAGTTTGACAACACAAAGTCTACCAACAGTTTAAGCATACCAAATACACTCAAGAAAACCTAATGGTGAAGCCCAAACTATTTCTTTAAATGCCTTTATTATTTTATTTAGATACTTAGGTTAAATAACCAACATATACTAGATGTACTTCGTAAATTCTCAAAAATTTACAGTGCCTTACTAATGCTACCAAAAGAATACTGTAAAAGTTTCATGGTATTTTATATAGTAAAACATTCTACACAAAAATGACAAGACAGAAAGGCTTACAACAACAAAAATAGAAAACCCTAGTGAAAAGTGTCAAGCAATAGATTTCCTATTTTTCTTATCATCCTTATGGTACTAGGATAACCTCCAACAAATTTCATGAATATTGGATTCCTAAATAATTTATAAAAATTCATACAAGGATTACCTATTTATAAAAGAAAAATCTATAACTACAAATCTATACATGCACTGATCCTCAAATTTTTACCAGAGCTCATACCTGTCAAGAATAGCATACCACAAAAATTTCATAATTTTTGGAGCAAAGGAACTCTAGATATAAAATAAACAAGTTTGCATGCATTCAAAAACACATTTCAAATTTCAATTTAAATCTTCCAAAATTTCTACTGTAAGTGTCAAGATCATATTTTTATTAAATACTGCACTTCCTAAGGAACACTACCAAATGTATTTCACAATTTTTGAAGCTATACAACTGGAGATCTAAAAATCACAAAACACATGAAATCTAGAATCAAAATGAACTATCCCTCTTTACTATTGTCGCTGACCGGTGGGACTCGCGAACCAGTGACCCCACACGTTAGCGAAACGAGAACAGAGCAGGCGGCGCTGCGCGACGGTTGCGCGGCCAGAGCTCGCCGACGGCGAGTTTGCCGGCGGTGACATCTTCACCGCATGATCTCCGTGACCTAGCATGTTGATTGGGCTACTTGGTTGGGACTCTCAACGAAGCTATGCGTGGTGGCGGCGCTCATGGCGGTACGGCGAGGCGGGACAACGGCGGTACGCCAGTGACGACCTCGGCGGCACAAATACAAGCTCAAATGAGCATCTACGAGCTAGGGTGGACCTATTGCACAAACTAGCGTAGCAAGAGGTGGACTGTGGTGGCGTGGCCACGATGACGGAGTCGGTGGCGGAGCTCCGGCGAGCTTGCACACAGCGCTGGAGCTTACCGAGCATGGTCAGCAGACACTGGTGGACGCGGTGGGTTGCTAGGGAGTTGGTGGTGCTGCTGCGGAGATGGAGAAGTGGCGAGGCACGCTGGTGACCGTCAATGGTGGTGGCGGACACACGGCGCTGTGGCGGTGGTGCGGACAGGCGAAGGAGAAAGCCAGAAATTGGAAATGAGGGCGCGGCTTAGTGCGGACGGTGCTGGGGGGTGATGTAGTGCGCTTCGGCCTGGCTCTGCCGCGCGGGGCAGGACGCCGGCGATGCGCGGCCGCTGCGGACCTCCACGCGGCACGCGAGCTCTGCTTCTGTCGGCCACTGACGCTGGCCGATTCAGTTCGTCAGCGCGCCCATTTTGGACTGACAGCAAGTTTTCGTGGAGCTTGATCTTCGTAACCACGATGAATTAGCGCATACAATCTACACCAAAGTCGTAGCCCTACATACCAGCTCCATTTCGTATTCAAGGATCTTGTGCCAATTCCCAACCAAAACCGAGTTCTACCAATTCCTCTAAGGGCTGCCCAAGTCGAACACCAAAGAGTGTCAAAAAATCAACTTTGAACACCAACCAAAAAGGTAACCAGAGCCTCACCTTTTACATTCTCCTCAAGGACCGTCTTCTCCCTCTGGAGTGTGCCAACATCCCCAACTAAGGCGGCAGCGAGGCCCTCGGCTTCTTCCTTCGACTTTTGCTCATTTTTGAGCGTGCTCTGAGCAAGGTCGAGGGTCGGGCGGAGTCATCCAAGCTCTGCGGCATCTTCCCCATCCTAGGTGGCCACAACCTTGAGCTTGTCCTCAGCCTTGTTGGCAAGTTGACGGGCTTCCTGTTCCTCTGTCTAGAGGCTCACCACTTCCTCCTACAGCCACGGCACTTTGGTAGCAAGCCCCTAGACCTCCCTCTCACAACAGAGGAATAGGGACTTCTCCCGGCTGCGCATCACAAGGGACTACAAAAAAATCAAGTTGGAATCATATAAATAGGGCTCACAAGTAGAAAATGTGAAGACACGACAAACCTGGCCAGTCGGGGTGATGTCATCCTTCAACACCCCCAACACATCGGTCAGGGAGTGGACTATGGACTTGAGTCCTGAGCGCACGCTCGTCCAGTCCTTCTCCTCCACCGAGTCATCGAGGGTGAACACCGAGTCGCTCAGGTCTAGCCACTTGGCCCATCGGAGCCAACCTCCTCCCCACACGAGTGGATTGTCACCTAGCCAGACAAGGGACTGGGAGGACCTAGCCCCAACCGAGGGGTCAGTAGTGGCAACCATCAGTGTTGGCCCAACGGGGGCCGACGACACCCCCTCCTTCACTAGCACTCTCTCATGAGTGGACCCTCCAATGGCTGAGGAGCCTGGTAGCTCTGGCTCTGAAGTCTGAGCCGTCACTGCATCTATAGGGGATGCCTTGGTTGCGCCTCCTCTGTTCGCCCCACCTCGGGTGCATCGACTGGTGTGGGCGCCGATTCCATGAGCGCCTCCCCCAGCACAATCAATGCCTCTGCCTCCCCCGCTTCCTCAGGCCACACCGTGTCCACCTCGGCACCATCACAGCACGCCTTCAGCACCATGATAGCCAGCTCCTAGGGGATTGGCTGATGTGCCAGGATCTTCTGTGATGCCAACATCAGGGGTCTACGGGGGCTGGTCTGACGGAAAGCACCGACGTCACATAAATAAATCTGAGAACACAATAAAAGGATGAAGAAGTCATTAACTCACCCCGATGCCATTACCCGAGATCGTTTTGGGGGCTAGCCGCTCGACTCTGACTCCACCATGTCGATAATTGGATGCTTCGATCCCCCGGTGGGGTAGGTTAGAGCGGGGCAGACTTGCTCCACCAACCTCAAGGCGTGGCCTCCCCCGCTGATCTAGGAGGCGCATTGGGTTCGGTCAGAGCAGGGCGGACTCACTCCGCCAACCTTAGGGGCATGTCCTCCCCCACCGATCTTGGTGGTGCGTCCTCCTCGGTTCATGCTGGGGTGTGCCATGGAATCAGGGTCAAGTTGACCTGCCCCACATCGGCCTGCTCATCCTCGAGCGCTAGCGCGCCCCATGGGATGTTGAGGTCAGATTTCTCCTCCACCTCCTCATCATCATCTCTCTCCTCTGAGCCTTGCCGATGCCTTCCACGCTGGAGCTTCACTCGCTCCTTCTTTGCCTTCTTTTGATCCTTCTTTGCCTTCACTGCCTCAGCCGTGGCACGGTTCGCTGCCTTCCATGCCGCGTCCTCTAGCAGTGGCGGGTAGGAATCACAGGCGATGAGGTCAAGCTACAAATCCTGGTGGTTAGAATTTGTGGACAGAGGAGGGTCGGCCAAGAAAAGAAACTCGAAGAAGTCTTACCAGTTTGACAAAACCCATGTCCAGCCGCATCATGGGATGCCCTAGGACCAGGTACACCGGGGCAAGATCCATCGATAGATCCATCAGGAACTCCATCACCTCCTTTAGGCATTGTGCCATTTCATTGATGCTAAGGGCCTTGCCAGCTACCATCACTGTCCCTTCGGGCATGGAATCTGACATCATCTTATACATCAAAAGGGTGCGCGCCATCAGCGGCGCTAGCCACCTGATGTGGTATGCTCCGATGACGCTAGTCCCACGAAGGCCATGGCACTTCAGAGTTGCAATGGCCCTGAGTAGGTCACCGAGCCTCTTCTGCTCCTTCTCGATGGGCCTGTATCTACATGCCTCTGGCACCTCCCTGATCGGGTGGCCGGTGAAGATCGTTAGGGGAGCGGCGGCGTCATTCTTTAGGTAGAACCAAAGCTTTTGCCACCCCTTGTTGGACTTCGACAAGGGGATGGACATATACTCTAATGCCCGACTGTCCCATAGATAGATGCTCACGCACCCCATCTACACTGCCAGGTCTGGCTTCTTCTCCTTCTTTTGTAGCTCCACTACGAAGAAGTACTTCCATAGCTCGAAGTAGGGCTCGATCCCTAGATACTCCTCACACAACGCGATGATGGCTGAGATGTGCTGAATCAATGCTGCAGCTCTAGCCCATAGTGGTGCAGCCGCCCTTAGAGGAATCAGTGGGGAGGAGTCACGAACCCCTGCTCGTGGAAGGGGCTGAAGGAGACGACATAGCCATAGGGCGGCGATGACACATCCTCGCCACCAGGTATGATCCACTCATTCACCATGGTCCTTGGGCAGAGAAGGCCCTTCTTGACTAGACCCTCCATGCCTGTGTAGAGAACATCAGAGCGAGGCCGCGGCTCCATCGAGGAACGAGGATGGCATGTAGAAGATTCGACGGCGGCGTAAGGCTAGAGAGCGAGAACTTCACCGACGGCGGAGTGGAAATAAGGAAACAAAGGCTAGGACTCGGGAGCAAAAGGTAGAAAGATTGGAAGGGCAAAAGGATACAGCTATGCATACGAAGGCTGGGGAGAAACCACTTCGTTTATAAGTTAAGGGTGGAACGGGCAAGGGGCGAACCGTCTGCCTAAATTAACGCGCCACATGCCCCACCAGATCCATTTCCTTCAGCGCCTGAGCCCTCATTATTTCTCGCAGCATCAGTCGCCTCATCGCCTCATGAGACGAGCACATGCCTATTCAATCTTCCCCACGAAGGATCCACCAAGCAACGGTTCGACTTCAAAGGCCATGGGCCGCCGTAGGTAAGAGGGATACAGAGCTGAAAATGCTCCTATGGCCCATTAACGCCTGGGAGTTGAAAGGCTGGCCCACTAGCGGGTTCACAGCTGCTCTAGGGCACCTTAGAGTGAGGGGAGGTTAAGGACGGGCCCACTAGCGGCCAGTACCCAAAGCACGCGAAGCGCCACATTCGTCCCGACCCTCATTTCAAGTCTTAGATGATGCACGGTCCATGGTTTTTCCCCGAAGAAAGGCATCGAGCCCTTAGACTAGTCGAACTAATCTAGGAACTATATGGACCGACCACCAAGAATCTAGAGTCAATCACTAGCTGTCCTTGAACTGGGCCCCCGCGAAGGGGATGCTGGGGCTCAACTCGAACAAGCCCATTAACAACTCACCGAGCACCGTGCTACGTCCAGCAAGGAAAGCACGGCCCGGCTCAGCCCCTTCGTTCTAGCGAATGAACGCATGAGGGATGACGATCACAAGATGAACTGACCCCCAACTAGGCCCCTGCTACACACGGGGGCTCGGGGGCTTAGCATCGCAAGGAGACCGAACACGCAGTCATAGACAAATGACAAGTATCATACGCAACTTGCCATCCAGCAAAACGACAATAACAAACAATACTCTTGTGCGCCCTCAAGCAACGGACCACAAAAAGCCATTGCAGGAGTGTCTCACTCCTCCAAAGGCTCAGGGGCTACACCCACCAGGTGCGCTCACGCGCACCCGGTGGAAAATGAATTACCAGCGCATGTCCTCCCCAGGGGCTAGGCGCCCATGTCCACTTTTGCCAATCTCCCACATAGAGGCTTGGTTTCTATGGCAGAACCGCCCGAAATAACGTACTTACAGAGGCGCTTGTCTTCCATCGACACTAAGCACCCCAAAATCAAGCTACAGCAAGCAGGTTCTGTCGGGCACACCCCAAGGGAGAGCCTGAAAGATCCACATTTTCCCAAGGATCCAATAATGAGAATGAGTTAGAAACTGAGTCCATTTCATACATCTAAAGTTATTAAAAATTACATTATTACATTACCAAATGTCAGAGTGTGGAATACTAAATAGCGGAATGAAAATAAACCATCTGGGCCCACTAGAAGAATCCTTCACACAACAGCAACGCCTCAAGCAGTACTTGCAACAGGGGTAAATAAACCTTGAGTACACAATGTACTCGCAAGACTTATCTGACTCGTGGGAATAATTTCTCGACTCCAAGGGAGGTGATAAGCTTTATGGTTTGCTGGTTTCCTTTTACAGAGAGCAATACTAATAGTGAGTTCTTATTTATGTTATTATTTATAGCTATATTAATTTATTATCTAGCCATGCTATGTAAGCACCTATTCTACTTTTAAGCAAAAGTTGAGCAATCAGTTCCATTTCATCATCTTCCAGCTTTCAGTTCTTACTACGATGCTAAACCATAGACAAGCCATACCAGATCGCCTGGCAATTCACAAATCAATGCCCCCAGCTGGGTATCCCGAAAACACATGTCCCACTTGTACCCCAGACACAAGCAGGACCAACCCATCACCCTCTTATCCTGGGGTCCAGGTCCCTGTCCAAACTTGGACTCCAAGCCCTTGCTCCTAAGTCCCGAACTTAGTGCGGTGCAAGGACCTCCACCATCCCCGCCTCTAATCAGTCGGTCCAGAAAGAGCCAGAACCCATGACAAGAGAGCAACAAGTCTTCCCTACGCCCATACCCAAGTATGTGCTTGGGATAATAAATCTATGACTTACCTAGAGCCTTATACAATGGCCGGTCCTTAACCGACATAGATAGGGAAAAAGTGTAACCAAGCTATGCCCTATGGGCCGCAGGACACAACCTCTTACACCCACCAATACCCAAACCATATCCCTATTCGGTCACAATTTTTCCTTTCCACCATTTTATCATGAGTGATCATAATTATTACCTATTGCGAGTAATGGCATGTTACTTGAGCTACCAAAATCTTGAGCATAGCAGCTACTCGACCTATACTAGTAGGACTCATAGGTAGATGTATTTATGCATGTAGTTTCCATAAAATACCTGAAACATAAATGCACATCATATATATATTCAGTGATCAGTAAAAATATGGGTTATGCACCGGGGCTTGCCTTGGGCAGGCAGTGAGTCAACAAAGTCAGCACCAAAAGGCTCCAGGACTCCCTCCTACTTGAGGATCTCCTCCTCGTATTCCTCAATGACCTCCTCATAGTCATGTTCATCCACGGGCATGAACTCTACCAACTCGTGATCTACATGCATGAAATGATAATGCAACACTTAGTAATACGGCAACAACAACTCTTAACATAAAATACATCTATCCAGCTACTAAGCTAGTTCTACCGACTAAGGTGCTAAGTTACCAACTGTTACCACTAACAAGTATGAAGCATGACATATATTATCTTAGCAACTAAAGGTATTCTTACTCTTAATACCGATTTACATATATATATGATAAAACAGGGAGTAAAAGCTATTCTATTTATCGACCGACTCTAGGGCTACAAAAATTATAGGGAGTACATAATAATCTAATGAACCTACTGTAAAACTTTCATGGCTAAAGCTATCATCAATTTGCCACAAAAATTCCTACCAATATTATGCTACATAATACTAAGCTTTCTAAATTGGATTTATGAACCTATCATGATCGTAGCTAACTGTAAACTAACTACACTAACAGATAGATAGCATTTTTGTGAACCTAACAAATTTTGTTTCACTATTTTTGGACATCTACAAGATTTACTACAATTTATCAAAGTTCAGCTCAAAACTAAATAGAATAAGCCTTTACTAATTCACTGTAAATTGAAAAACTAAAATGTATCACGTGGCCCATGAGCGAGTGGCTCAGCCCAACCTAGCGCAACGCGCGTGCGCTGCACCTCGTGGCCCACGCGGGGGCGTGGCCCAGTCCGCGTGACGACGGCCCATGATGGGACGGACCCGCGCGCATCGGTCATCTTACGAAAACACCCTCGACCTTTTCGGTAATAACGCGAGTACTAAGAGCACTATTCCGCTAGTCTACGGTTACGCAAAATAGTCCTTAGAATAACCTATCTTCGCAACGACGATACCCCCGGGCATCCACACACGTACCGGCGTGGCGGCGCTGGCACCGAGCGGTTATGCCGACCACACCAGCCCTTCCTCGCCCTAACTACAGAGCTGATACCTACCTAGGAGTGAACGCGAAGCATTGGGCAAAGGAAGCACGAGCTAGGATGCCGCAGCAAGGCCGGACCATGGTGGCGGAGATCCTGCAACCACGACGGTGGCATTCTGGTGAGTTACAACAATGCTGGAGAAATTGGGGTAGCTAGTGAGCTCAAGGAACTCACCATGGAACCAATCGAGGTGGTGGTTCGATCAGAGACGGCCCGAGACGAGCAGGCCGCGTGCGTACGGATGGTGCGGTGGTGCACGGCGGTGGCAAGGCTACATCAGCGGAGGCTAGGCGGTGGTAGCAATTTGGAAAAGGTGCACAGGGTGATTAGCAGGTGGAGGCGAAGCTAGCGGTGCAAGGAATTGACATGAGCTGCACTGCATAGGGAGCTTGCCTTCGACGCAGACCCGCACGGTCTTATTGACCTGGCGGAATGGTAGCTCTAAATTAGACCATGGCACGGCGAGGCTCGCTGCAAGGTGGGGTCAGGTGCATGGGTGGCTACTCAGCGGAGCCGAGGACAGGGTTAATTGGATTGAGGTGGCTCCACCAGGCCAAATTGAGAGGTGCGGGACCGGCAACCATGGCGACAACGGAATAGGGGGCGGCTGGCATGGCTTGGCATGGCGTTGCCATGGCGGGACATGGCTGTCAATTAGTGCACAAACACGTATGACTATGGAGCGATGGGCGAAACGACCAACATGCACAGGACGGTGGGTCGCATGGCCATAAACCACAAGCCGACGACGGTGGCTCGGTCCTGCACTGCAGTGGCATGCCGCCGGTTAGCACAACGTCGCATCGAGCATGATGTTATGGTAAGGGCAGGCGGCAAGGCCGCACATGGCAAGGCAATATGTGGGCAGAGCCAAGCGTAGCCATGAGCGCACAGTACTGCTAGGCGAGCACGAGGCGGCAGCGTGGCTAGGCGGACACAACGGCGGTGGCAGAGCGCACGCAGGCAACCTCGCACAAGTAGCCATGGCCAGCAGCAGCGGGGTGTCACGATGCGTGGAGTCAGT
The DNA here is from genome assembly GCF_019320115.1 of Miscanthus floridulus. Classification (NCBI taxonomy): domain Eukaryota; kingdom Viridiplantae; phylum Streptophyta; class Magnoliopsida; order Poales; family Poaceae; genus Miscanthus; species Miscanthus floridulus. The sequence goes on from NC_089584.1 coordinate 41,785,173, forward strand.
GACATTGCGAAGCGGTGGCAGTGGGCTAGCCAGGGCAGTGGGCCTATGGCGATGGCAGTGGTGGCCGAGTGGCCAGGTCACCAGGAGTGGCATGCGCATGTATGTGCATGCATGCGTGGCAATGGCGGTGCGGGTGTGCGCGAGCACGTGCACGAGCGCGGCAGCACACGTGTGTGTGCCAGGGGTCGGGCCACTCATTGTTCGACACCGAGGATGAGGTTTCCGCCTCATCCGACCCTCAGGGGTCAGGCCCGCCTCGTCCGACACCGAGGATGAAGTTTTCGCCTCGTCCGACCCCAGTGGGCCGGGCCACGCCTCGTCTGATGCTGATGAAGAGGTTTCCGCCTCGTCTGACCCCCAGGGGTCGCACCCCACCTCATCCGATAATGAGGGAAAGGTTTCTGCATCGACCGACCCCTAGGGGCCGAGACACGCCTCATCCAGTCCCACGGGGAGGGCCTTGCCTCGTCCGACCCTCGTGGGTCGGATTCCGTCTCGCTTGGCTCTTAGGAAGAGATTTCTGCCTCACCCGATTGTGGCAGAATCGCATAATCTAATGCCTCACAGGAGTGCTTGTCTTTCATTAGATACTACGCACTCGAGGGACAACACTAAATTACTTGGTTCTGTCGGGCACACCCTAGGGAAGAACCCAAAAATACACATTTTTGCCATCAGGATCACAAATGAGAGAATAAAGCTTACATCATTCTTAACCATTTCTTACATCACTTGTAGTACAACATCAGAGTATAATATTTATTAGTATAACAGCAGAATGTAATCATATTACCAAAGTTATGAATAATTTATGGTAACAGCGGAATATAAACATGTGATTAGAATTATAGCAGAAATAAATAGATATTCATGGCATGATGAAGCATTAGTATATAAGTTATGACAACAAATTATAAATCTTTCATTTATAAAAACATTTGGTGAGAGTTGTAAATAAACAATGATCGCAGCGTAAAGGAATCCTCGCTGAGCCCACCAGGAGGTATCCACACACAAGGGTCAGCTCTAGCATCCACCTATCACCTGCAACAAGGGGAATAAAACCCTGAGTACTCAATTGTACTCAGCAAGACTTACCCGATAGGAGGAAAGAAAAAGACTCCAAAGATATGCAAGGCTATTTGGCTTGTGGTTTTATTGCATCTGTAGGAAGCATTACTAAATGTGCATCCTTATATTCTATTTTTATTAGCAGTGCATTGGTTCATTAACTAACCATTCTATGTAAGCACCTGTACTACTTTCAAGCAGGTGGTAGGCAATCAGATTTCCTTTTCTTTCCATCTTTCATCTTTTAGTTCTTACTACGGTGCTAGACACGAAACAAGCCATACCAGATTGCTCGACGTTTCGCGAATCAATGCCCCTAGCAGGGTACCCTGAAAACACACGCCCCGCTTGTACCCTAGGCACAAGCAGGACCAACCCATCAGCCTCCTATCCTGGGTGTCTAGGTCCCCATCCAAACTAGGACTCCAAGCCCCCGCCCCTGAGTCCCGGACTCAGTACGGTGCAAAGACCTCCTCCACCAAAAGAAACCCTATCAGTCGGTCCGGAAAGAGCCGGATCCACGACAAGAGAGCAACAAGTCTTCCAAGTGCTCATACACAAGTATGTGCTTGGGATAATAAGTCTGTGACCTGCCTAGAGTCTTATGCAACGATCGGTCCTTAACCGACCAGACAGGGAAAGCAGTGTAACCAAGCCATGCCCCGCGTCCACGGCGACACAACCTCTTACACCCACCAATACCCAAACCCTATCCCTGCCCAGTCACCATTTTCCTTTCCACCATTTTATATATTTTCCAAGTGATAATAATCCAATAATATATTTCCTATCTCTCGCGAGTGACAGGCAATCACTCTACTTCTACCAGAATCCTGTAGCATAGCATTCTACACGATCCTGTCATACTAGTAAGACTCATATGATAAAGATATATATGCAAGTGGGTTTCATTCAACTCCTCAAAACTTAATGCACAAATATAATTTAAACTGCAGAAAGTAGGGGTTATACACCGGGGCTTGCCTGGGTAAGATATATTAAAAAGTTAGTATATGAATCTTCAGATCATCCACCATCAACTGGATAGAAAGCCCATCACATCATCTCCTAGAGAGAATACCATTACACCATCTTCGGATTCCCAACCATCCTTCAATTGATCCGTTGATCCATCATCGTACCTATATGATATGCATTGATGCAAATGCATAGATGTAAATAACCAACGACAGCCGAAACGCTTAGAAATCCGATCACGCGTAACAAGCTACGAGATATTTCTAACGCCGACCGTACTTAGCTACGTATCCATGATGTCGAATAAGACGTTATTTCCCAACGATTAGTTTAGTTATGTAAACCCAAGTTGCTTCTTTATTTCTTTTTATCAATTTACTCTTTATTTGAAATAGAGCATCATTACCTACCTAGCAAACTAATTATTATTGCTCTACAAAAATCATAGTGAGTACCTAATATTGCTAGGAGCCTACTATACAAATTTTAGATTCAACACTATTACCAATTTATCATGGAAATTCCTACAAGTTTATATTTCACAATATTAAGCACCTTAAATTAATTATATAGCTTTCAAGAATATTATCACACTATGTGAACAAACTATACTAACAGGTAGATCATGATTTTAGAGACTCAACAAAACTAGTTTCATCATTTTTGGATACCTACATGATTTTATATTGATTTTACAAGTTTACTTTATAAGCCAAATTATAAATTGCCCTAGCAATCGAAATGGGCCGGCGTCAACAACCTTGGCCCAACGTGAAACGTGGTCCAGCCCCGGTCGGAAATAGGCCAGCAGTGCAAGCAGGCCTGAGGCCCAAGCGGCGCACGCGGCCAGTGGCCCAGCAGCCAAAACGGATGGCCCACGCGCATAGCACGCACACGCGGCCCAGGCACGGGGTGACCGGCCGGCCAGCTGTGCAAGCCCAGTGCGCAGTGACCATTTTGCATGAACCTCCCCGAACATCTATTTATTTAGTATGCTACCATTTCTACTATTTCTATGAGTCACGATTATCGCACCTAGGACCTTTCTGCTATCTCTATTTACATATTCTCACCTTGCTCTCTCTTTCCCCAAAAATAGAGGATGGAACAGAGTCACCGGCCGGTGGCAAAATCTAGCCACGCGCTCAATGACGGCGGTGGGAAGGCGGCCTCTTGGCTTGCTCGATGACGGGCGCACCCATAGGAGGACGCAGCTTGGCCTGAGGTAGGGCGTGGAGCTCCGGCCACATGTGTCAGCGCATGAGACCGAGCGGCACCGTGGTGAGGGCGCATCGGCGGCAAAGTGGTGGCTGAGCTCGGCGTGGATGGACCGGTGAGGCGCGGTGGAGCCATGACTGCGTTCGATGGGGCAGCTGTGGGTCATGGTGGCTCGGCGAGGACAGGAGCTCAAGGCAGCATCGGCGAGGACAGGAGCTCGAGGCAGCATCGGCAGCGGCCTTGTTCCACCGGAGATGGCGCACGGCAGCCCGCTCTACGTGACGCGACTTCGACAGAGGAGGCGCGGGCGAATCAGCTGGCGATGTGTGGCCTTGACAGGTGGTGCAGGCCAGCGGCACCAGTGGTGGAGCGGCGTGGCAACCGCTATGGCAGTCATGGTGCAGCAGGCCAGCGTGGGCCGGGGGTACGCACGCTCACGAGGGTAAAAGGGAAAAGGCGATGGTGGCGACGGTGCTCGCACCCGAGGCCCGCGGCCATGGCTGACGAAAGCGGGCATGGCCATGGCATGCCGCGAGACAGCGGTGGGGAAGTGAGAGGCAGCACAGCGATGGGAGCAGCGCAGGTCGCCCGGAGCAGCTTGGTTCACCGTGGCATGCAAGGTGGTGATGGGGCTCAGGTGGCAGCAGAGGAAAAGGAGGGGGCGCGTGCGCTGGTGCGGGGAAGGGCTGGCACCGACGATGCGAGACGCGAGGCGAGGTGCTGCAGGAGGGGCAGCACTGCTGGCACCCAGGCGCACTAGAGGGAGAGCAAGGGGCGCCAGCGACTATGGTGCTATGGCACTGGAGGCTCGGTCCAGCGCAGGCGGTGTCAGGAGTTGCATAGCAAGGACTCACGCTCGTGGGAGGTAGGGCGTTGGCGGTGAGTCACCGTGGAGCAGCAGCGTGTGGAGGAGGCATGGGGCTACGGTGGTGCGGCGTGCCAGGCAAGAGCATGGATGCCAAAGTGCCGAGCTCGTGGTAGACGAGGAAAAGAAAGAGGGGCCTGCTGTTGCCTGAAGGCTCGATGGTGCTGCGGTATAGAAAAGGAAGAGGCAAGGGGACAGAGCGAGTAGCGACGAGACAACGGAGCGACTGACAGATAGGAGTTGGGGGCCAGCCACAGAAATAGACAAGCAAGGGAACAGCAGCATGAAGGTCGGCCAATTTCCACCAATGAGTATCGCAGAGACAAGGAAGAGGCAGTAGCAGCAAGTTGACCTTGGCACAGAGGCAGACAGCGACAGGCAAGGACGATCAGAGACAGAGCAAACAAACAACATGAGGGTTCGGCCAACTCCATCAACGTAGGGACAGCGTGGCGCGACGCAAGTAATTCAGGCGACCGATTCAGAGCAGGGAAAACAACACGGTCTTATCGGCGAGGCAGGTGGGACGAGTGGCCAGCGGCACTCACATTTTTATTTCTATTTCATTTTAAGTTTTTAACTCGATTCACTTCCACCAATAATTATTTCACGCAAAGGTTCATACTTCGCACTAACCCATAGAGACAAAATATTTAAGCGTTATTTAATTACTTTGCTCAATATAGTTTGCTAAAAATGGCATTTTAAACATAAGCTCAATTTTTAAATTTTTAAAATTCGAGAAACTCGTTCTGGAAATTTTTCTTAGGCCTAAATCACGGTACTAAATGAGCTCGTAACACCAGGGGTGTTACAACCAACCCTCCTTAAAAAGAATCTTGTCTCGATATTCAAAGCAAGAACTAGGAGAGGGGGAAACACGATTACATTTCGTAGATTAGGGATTACACGAAAGATTACACAACTTCGAATACTAAACCACATAGTGGTTTAGGGATACATGGTTAAGAGCAACCTGGTACAACCGAGACTTAATCCAGAAGTTGAGATAGACAAGGACAATTGAGAAACAACAAGAAGATGATTATCCAAAACACGGCGTAGCACCAACAGATCTAGAAACAGTCGACTGAGAAGTAAAACATCATGAACCCTAAGATTGACTACCTCCAAAGGGAACTTGAACTTTTTCGATGAACCAGATCCTTTCTTCTCCTCAGATTACACAATCACCTTAGACTGATGAACCTAGCTTCACAATTGCGACTGGATCTTGTAGCTCTGCTCTGAATGTGAGGGAATGGGATAAAGAAGAAGAGCAAGGACCAAGGGTATTTTATAGTGATGAACGGAGGTGAGGCGCAACACACCAGAAGCGGAGGTGGCGTGGATGGGATACACAGATAGTGCATGCTGTGGAGATAAGGTCAAAGACGTGGTGCGCTTCCAGCGCGAGCGGCGGAGGAGGAAATAAAGGAGAGGAGAGGGGGTCCGCTCGATGAGGTAGGCGTGCGGGCGGTCGTGTCCACAAAAAGAAGGAAATGGGGGGGTGTCCAGTATGAGGGACGAGGCATGAGAGTCGAGAGCCGACCAGATGCTGGAAAAAGAAGAAACGCATAGTGCACAAAGACAGCGAGCATGGCATGATGTCGCGGCCACGCGAAAATGGGGTGATAATGGACCTAACACTGACGACGTTCGCAGGGCACGTAGTGAAATAACCCGGCATGCATAGCGCGGTCAACTAAGCATAGGGCTTGGGACATGACGTCCACTCAGACTTTCACAATCACTCCCGACTACCCGAGGCTAACTTTTCTTACTACTCTTCTTTTTCTTTCCTTTACTCGACCACTTCAGTCTTTCATGTAGACTACGACCATGTTACACTTTCTTCAAAACCACCTCCTCTTGCTTACCCTGAGAGAGCAGTTCTGCATCAACCCGTTGTGGATTTCCCATTTGAACACCTAAACATTTTAAAGGAAATTATTTGTAGCAAAAGTGGTATGGCGGTGTAACTTGGTAAAGGTACTTGGTCAACAACCTCGATATCAGTGCGTGCCGAGCAGCATCACCATGTGGCAGCTATTCCATAGGGAGCCCTCAGTTTCATTGTGGCACCATAAGCTATTAACTTGGCAACTACTATCAACTTACACGCCATGAAGGCGGTGGGGTCATAGACCACAGAGTATGGGGAGTAATGCAAAGGAAGATTTAAACAACAAGGGTTCCCTTCACAACAAGGGACAAGGAATTCAAATCCAATGGCGGATTTGTTTTAAAGAGATTCAAGTGTTCTACTGGGATATCCATAATTAGTCGATACAGTGTTCTATGTTCATGGCTGATCTGCTGGCATCTGAATGTCAATTTCTCTTGCAACCCGCTTAATATCGCCCATGAAACTCTTAAGCACATCTAACGAACTTAAGGTAGATGAACGCAATAAACACAGTGAACTAAATAAAATGCATGTTCCAACGGTCTTATATGGGTACATCATACAGGCATTCAGGCTCCCATTCATGATACAACATTCACCTTCCCTACTGGCGGATGATCTCAACAACTACGGATGAACAACAACGACAAGAATACAATACCAGAGGATAGTGACGGAAAACACTACTACTACGGGTATAGCATCCCAAGGCAACTAATCTACATCTTCTTGGGGCAATGGCTGAGTGAGAGGAATCAAGGGATCGACTTCTAACACTTTCGAGGGTGGAGGTGCTGGTGGTTCTGCATCACCAGTTCTCCTTCTTTCAGGCAGGTGTATAGGGATCCCCTCCAAGATTGGGGCATCCTGCCCTTCAGTAGCCAGCGTCCTCCGCTTGGCCCTGGTGACAAGATAGGACGCATGCAGCTGATGAACATGTCGGTCTTTAGCCTCCTTTAGAGCTTCCGACATGGCAGTCTCCTGGCTCTCAGTAGCTGCGGTACTGGCATGTGCTTCGGCGAGCTACACCTAGAGCATCCGATTGAAGATCTTGGCTTCCTCGGCGCGCCGAAGGAATGCCCCTAGCTCCAAGGCTTGCTGGTCATATTGCTCATCCAGAGCAAGCAGGTACGTGGTCAAGTGCACCATGGTTGGACTGTCTTCTTGCGCATCTTGCCCTTGCAAGGCCTCCATGCGAGCCCTCCATGCCCACCGATTCTTGTCCAAAGGTGGAAAGAATCGCATGGGGGTATGGGCAATGGGCTCTTCATAATCTGGCAGAGGTACCACATGGCTTTGCGGGCCACAACCTGGTAGGTGTCAGTGAAGCTAAACCCATTTGCGGTCACACTCCAGGCTTTAGTGAGGTTGGGGAACTCTTCACTCTTCCCGATGTAGATAGTAACCTCACACCGCTTGGTGCCATGCTCCTCATACTTATGGCCCTCATACTCAGGACAATCTTTGACTCTAAGCTTTTGCAGGGTGGCATGCAAGATTCTAGGAAAACCCTCAATGTTCAGGCAGTAACTACTAACCCAGGCTCCTGCCATTTCGAGCGGTGGTTGCGAGGAAGGCTGAGCGAAAGGCTGGCTCAAAGGAAAAGCTAAGCGAGCTAAAGTGCGCCGAGTGGTGGTACCAAGGGCTAAGTCAGGCTCTGCTTATAAAGACAGAGCATTCAGTGGTCCTGGCGTGGTCCACCAGGGTTCCCACGTGAGATCACTATGAATGAATCGACCAAATTTTGCACGTTTGAGGCAAGCGACGTCCGAGGCCATTACTAACTAGTACGACTGTAGGGCAAGGGTTCAACAAGAGCGTAGAAAAGGGGTACGGGGAGAACATGGGTCACGATAGGCGTGAACCATGGATGAACAAGGAGTACGAAGCCACAGTGCAGACCTAACTCTAGAACAGGAACAAGTTAGTCGTGCATAATACAACACGCGTGACACCTATGGAGGGCGTATCAGCAAATAATATGACACTACAATGCACAAACAGGATATGCATGAATGCACGTCCTATACATCATTTCACTGTTGCCATCATATAGGGCAACTGTTCTTAGATTTTTGGCACATGGTTCTCTCCCAGTAACTAGGTGATACTATCAGACTATGCTCGAGTCAGTGTACCTGCAGAAAACTTGATTAAGTCTACCTAAGTCAGCAGAGTGCCATCTATCCTAGATACATAACCATAGTAATAGGGCTACTTATATAACTCCGCATACAAACATCCTAACTTTTAGAAAGCATTTGTTGTCAAATTTTATTTTAGGAAAGGTTTTTGAAGCTTTATTTCCTCATTTGTGCTCTAATACCACCTATGGCAGAACCGCCTAATCCAATGCCTCATAGGAGTGCTTGTCTTCCATTAGACACTACGCACTCGAGGGAGAACACTAAATTACTCGGTTCCATCAGGCACACCCTAGGGGAGAACCCAAAAATCTACATTTTTGCCATCAGGATCAAAAAATGAGAGAATAAAGCTTACATCATTCTTAACCATTTCTTACATCACTTGTAGTACAACATTAGAGTATAATATTTATTAGTATAACAGCGGAATGTAATCATATTACCAAAGTTATGAATAATTTATTGTAACAGCGGAATATAAACATGTGATCAGAATTACAGCAGAAATAAATAGATATTCATGGCATGATGAAGCATTAGTATATAAGTTATGACAACAGATTATAAATCTTTCATTTATAAAAACATTTGGTGAGAGATGTAAATAAACTACGATCGCAGCGTAAAGGAATCCTCGCTGAGCCCACCAGGAGGTATCCACACACAAAGGTCAGCTCTAGCATCCACCTATCACCTGCAACAGGGAGAATAAAACCCTGAGTACTCAATTGTACTCAGCAAGACTTACCCGACAGGAGGAAAGAAAAAGACTCCAAAGATATGCAAGGCTATCTGGCTTGTGGGTTTATTGCATCTGCAGGAAGCATTACTAAATATGCGTCCTTATATTCAATTTTTATTAGCAGTGCATTGGTTCATTAACTAACCATTCTATGTAAGTATCTGTACTACTTTCAAGCAGGTGGTAAGCAATCAGATTTCCTTTTCTTTCCATCTTTCATCTTTCAGTTCTTACTACGGTGCTAGACACGAAACAAGCCGTACCGGATTGCCTAGCGATTCGTGAATCAATGCCCCCAGCTAGGTACCCCGAAAACACATGCCCCGCTTGTACCCCAGGCACAAGCAGGACCAACCCATCACCCTCCTGTCCTGGGTGTCCATGTCCCTGTCCAAACTGGGACTTCAAGCCCCCGCCCCTGAGTCCCGAACTCAGTGCAGTGCAAGGACCTCCTCCACCAAAATAAACCCTGACAGTCGGTCCAGAAAGAGCCGAATCCATGACAAGAGAGCAACAAGTCTTCCAAGTGCCCATACACAAGTATGTGCTTGGGATAATAAGTCTATGACCTGCCTAGAGTCTTATGCAACGATCGGTCCTTAACCGACCAGAGAGGGAAAGCAGTGTAACCAAGCCATGCCCCGCGTCCACGGCGACACAACCTCTTACACCCACTAATACCCAAACCCTATCCTTGTCCGGTCACCATTTTCCTTTCCACCATTTTATATATTTTCCAAGTGATAATAATCCAATAATATATTTCCTATCTCTCGCGAGTGACAGGAAATCACTCGACTTCTACCAGAATCCTATAGCATAGCATTCTACACGATCCTGTCATACTAGTAAGATTCATAGGATAAATATATATATGCAAGTGGGTTTCATTCAACTCCTTAAAACTTAATGCACAAATATAATTTAAACTGCAGAAAGTAGGGGTTATGCACCGGGGCTTGCCTAGGTAAGATATATTAAAAAGTTAGTATCTGCATCTTTAGATCATCCACCATCAACTGGATAGAAAGCCCATCGCATCATCTCCTAGAGAGAATACCATTACACCATCTTTGGATTCCCAATCATCCTTCAATTGATCCGTTGATCCATCATCATACCTATATGATATGCATTGATGCAAATGCATAGATGTAAATAACCAACGATAGCCGAAATGCTTAGAAATCCGATCACGCGTAACAAGCTACGAGATATTTCTAACGCCGACCGTACTTAGCTACGTATCCATGATGTCGAATAAGACGTATTTCCCAACGATTAGTTCAGTTATGTGAACCCAAGTTGCTTCTTTATTTCTTTTTATCAATTTACTCTTTATTCGAAATAGAGCATCATTACCTACCTAGCAAACTAATTATTATTGCTCTACAAAAATTACAGTGAGTACCTAATATTGCTAGGAGCCTACTATACAAATTTTAGACTCAACACTATTACCAATTTATCATGGAAATTCCTACAAGTTTATATTTCACAATATTAAGTACCTTAAATTAATTATATAGCTTCCAAGTGTTGATGCAAAAGTGGATCTACAAACACAAAGGGCTAATACCCGAATCGATATCCAAGGCGTGCCAGTCGATTTGACCTGTTAATCGACAAGGATGAAGATACGAGCACTTTGGTCCTGACAACAGCGATACGCCCGGAAGTCACGGCCAAGAGGTACTTATGCGGAACTCGAGGATCGCCGAAGGTCGCACTGAAGTGATGCAGCTCGCCGAATCAATGAGAACTCGTAAAAAGAAAATAATGCAAATTGACGAAGTCGCCGAAAAGTAAGTAGATGCAAATAGGAGTAAAAATTGGTTTTGATATTGATTGATATCTATTATAGTGCCCTTCACTCCATATTTATACCCTGATCTAAAGAGACACAACCAAACACAACTAGGACACCAGGCCCATATCTAATGAAACACGTGACTCTTACATGAATCATACTCTAACAAATATAGAAAAGGAAATCAACTCCTATCTATTTCCCTGTCCACCTCAATTACGATGGAAATCTCACCGTCCACCTTCCCATCGGCATACTCCCTGTTTCATCGGCAGTAGTCTTCAAGTCTTCCTTCATCGGCATACTCTCTGTTTCATCGGCAGTAACACCTCCAACCTCATCGGCAACGCCTGAGTCTAAATCAACCTTTCCATCGACCACCACCAGCTATCGGCACCCATCTTTACAAGCTGGCTTTCATCGGCTATCAGAATATACAGTAACTTTCCCCTTGCCGATTAGGCCACTCCGATCATTTTGACACGTGCAAAAAACGGTGTCAACACATGCCCCCCAATTTCGGAGTATAAAACCATTAATGCTCCGAAATTTACTCCAGATAACGTTTGCCTTCGCCCGATTACCGTAACTCATTTTCCAAGCCAAAACTTGATCTGTTATCAAATCCAATCAAATCTAATCCTGATTCATGCACTTCAGTAAATATCGCACAATCGCCAACCACTCTTGCCTTGATTATGGTTAAGATACCGAAACAATAACCCATCGGCAAGATCTTAACATGATAATGCTTGTCATTTTTAGAAGTAAAACATCCTGTACCGATATCTCTTCCAAGTCATGATTACTTGCCATCAATTTATCCGTACAATCCCCTGATTATCGTGCGAACAGTTACTGTACCGATATCTCTTCCAAGTCATGATTACTTGCCATCAATTTATCCGTACAATCCCCTGATTATCGTGCGAACAGTTACCATATCCATCTGAACCACCTCGACCTACATGCGCGCGGTATAGAGATAAGTCCAAAATACCCCTACTCCAAGTGGCTTATAAATAAATTCCTCTGGAACACTCGCCTTCTACCCTCAGACTCCAATCTTTGACATTTTCTCTTTCCGGCGGCGACTCCGACGAACAACTGCGTGACCTCAACCAACAAGAACTCTTCTCCAGCGTTAACCTCAAGTCTCCGGCTCGTGCCCCCATCTTCCTCAAGATAATGGCAATCAACTTCGACGTCCCCGCGGTTCGCTTCACTTCCATTACCTTTTACTTTGATTCCCCTAGTTTTTGCAAATCTATACAGTTGGTGATTTTTCCTTTCTTTTGTTCTCCGGATCCTTTAAACTTAGGAACTGCGCAACAAATTAGTTATTCCAACCGATCAGCCGCATGTCCAATGCCTAGGACCAATGGGCAACCCAGATCCAACCGATCTGATCAATGCAGAGGTTAACAGAATCTCCTTTAGAGCCCAAAATTTCTCTCTGAATTTATGGAAAGATACATTCCGATCTTGGCCCAAAACCATCAAATGGTGGAAAGATTGGTACTTGAGGGTTAATAGATCGATGCAAGTATACTAGGCAGAACGGAAGTTGGACCAATGCATTAGACTATCTATTGCCGATATGCAGAAGAATGAATCAATGATGATTGCAGCTGCTTACTTCTTGTCAGACACAACAAACACTTTTATGTTTGGACATGGCCCAGCTACTCCCACACTTGCCGATGTCCACATGCTCACTGGCTTGGATATTTCAACTGCCGATGAAGGCTCCATTTATGGTAGAAAATCTGAATATAGGGTGAATACCTGCAACATCGGCGGTTGGACGGGATACATTCAAGAATACCAGAAGACTAGGATACTTAACCAGAGGGAACATGCCACATTCTTGAATATGTGGTTAGAAAAATTTATCTTCTGTGGTCGATCAGTAGGACCGACCAACGCCTTCCTCCCCGCAGCTGAACTTTTGGCTAATGGTGTAAGGTTTCCTCTTAGCCGATACCTTCTGAGCTCCACTTATCATCTTCTTCATCAAGTGTCTCAGAAACTTCTGCTAGGCGAACCCATCGGCAACCTAGGAGGCCCGTGGTGGTTTATCAACATGTGGCTGAATGCCCATATGCACAAACATTTGCAATGGGACTTTTTTGCCCAACAATTCCCACGAGAAATTGCTGAAGACCATGTGCTTGGGGATGATGAATCGGCAACACGCTCACCCCTCAATTTTGGTGAAGCCATAATTGTCCTTCCTGGAATAGAGGCCAATGAAGACCAGATCAGCAGATTCTTCCAAAACTTCTACAATGGTCTTTCTCGTGATCATAGGTCCTGGGTACCTTATATTGACGAGGAAAACAGATTTCCCCTTCTTTTCAACTTTGCCGATGACACCCTGAATCAGGATAAGGAACTCATGATGGCCATCATTACTCCCAGGGCAATTCCAGTAAATACATTTGGTAGCGGGAAAAACACCAACATTTCGTATGAATTTTACAACCCATCGGCAGTATCCCGTCAATTGGCTTTTGGGCAACTGCCAATCAAACTTTGCTTTGCCGATGTGATCAAACCCAGGGAAACAATCACCTGTGGAACAGATTGGAACAAGGTAGTACAACTCTCCCCCGATGCCGATACCACAGATGTTGATATATCCACCTGGACGCCAGTATCCTTCATCACCGAGTCATACAAGCAATGGTGGCGAGAGTGGAAGGAACAACTGTTTGCAACTTCTGCTCACACATATCGGCACATGATCGACCCTGAATATGCCATCCCTGACGACGCAGTAAGTTTCTTTTAACTCCTTTTTGCTTTTTCCCTACATATATCAGTAACTGACTCTCTTATGACAGGTTAACAACCCAGCACCATCGGTGAGCAAAAGTGGGAAACCCTTCGATCTTCAGCCTGTTTCCCCAATATCACCGATCGGCTACAACGCCCCCACCTTAACTGCTTTGACCCACCAGAAGATCCGTACCAAGACCATCACCTCTAAGTCCAAATTGGCTACAGCTAGGGCCACTCCATCGGCTGCTGCTACAACCTTGGTCAAGGCATTCAAGGTAACAACCTTGTTTATTTCTACTTATACCGATTACAAACTGTATTAACATTAATCATCAGGGGGTAAGAGCTGCTACTGGATCGTCATCGGCAATTCCTCCGATATCAAGCACCACTTCTTTTGACAAACCTTCAGAGGTATCCTCTCGACTTCTCATTTTATCTGTTAAATATCATACCTTACACTTGTTTTGCAGCAACAATTGGGTACATCGGCAAGCGTACCAGACGTCCAAGCTTCACAACCAACAAGTGCCGATGCCCCCCAGCCAATCGTTGCCAATGCCCAAGCAAAGCGCAAAGCTTTAACAGATGCCGAGGCACAGCCAAAACGACAAAGGTCCATGCCGATCCCTACATCTGCCCCAATGCCATCAGTCATCATACCTCAAGAGCCAACCACTGATGAAGTCACAGAGGACATCCCATCGACAAGCTCAGCCGATCCTTCACACGGCACACTCCAGGTTGTTTCTTCCAATCAAGCACAGGAAATTGCCTTGAAACAGGTAAACCGATTAACCCAGCTGATTTACAATATTCATACTTATCCTTAACCGACCTCTTTTTCTTTTCCTCAGGAACAAGACTCCCCAAACAGCCTATTCTCCTTTGCTATTGACGTCTCTGACGATGATGGAGAGGAAACAAGTTCTTCCCTAGCACTGGGAACAATATCAGCAGAAACTAAGTCCAAGTTGGAAACTCTCCTGACCTTGCTACAGCGGGATACCGCCCAACTGGTAGATGACTCGGACCCCGCAAAGGCAATTTTCAAAACAATCCGTGGCCAGGTCCCTGTCGATGTTGAAGAAGTACTCTTCCCAGCAGCCCATTTAGAAAGCCGCCAACTACAATATCAACGGGCTGCTCAACGTATTGCCGATAGAGCAGCTCAGGCTCAACTCAAGGAAGAGATGCTACAACTAAAACAAATTGCCGATGAGAAGCACAAGGGCATCGGCAACTTGCAGACTTCGGGTGCTGAACTTAAGCAGAAAATCTTGGATTTATCGGTAAGGAAGACGGCTCTATTGGCTGAATTGAAAGAAGTCGATGCAGCCCTAATTCATGCTCAACAAGAAGAAAGCCAGCTACCCAATGCTATCAAAGCCCTTCAGCAAGAAAGAGATATCCAGGCTCACAAAGCTTTGGCCATGAAGAAAAAACTCAAGCCTGTGAAGGGTGCTGCCAATGACGACATTAAAGAAATGGAGGAAGCCGACCAGATTCGCCTGCGTGCGATATTAGCTATCCAATCCTTGTTGAACCTGTAATCTTATTTATTGTATAGGCACTTTATGAGACATTGACATCCTTGCATCATTCTAGCCGATAGGACTGTTATCGGCACTTATACTTTTTATGCATCTATCCAGATACTAGGGTAATATTTCTTTAAATATTTTCCATTTAATGCTCTGGGAAACACAACCCCTTCGAGGGTTTCTAGAATATATGCGTTACCAGGAACAGATTGATTTATCCGATATGGACCTTCCCAATTAGGAGACCACTTTCCAAACTTTGAACTTTTAGTCCCAATCGGTAAAATCAATTTCCAGACCAGATCTCCATCGGCAAACTCCTTTACCTTCACCTTCTTGTCATACCATCTAGCTACTCTTTTCTTATTTTCTTTGATGCTAACTAAAGCCCTTAACCGATGACCCGCCACATCTTCCAACTCATCCTTCATAAGAGTATTATAATCATCGGCTGTCAGCTGATCTTGAGAACGTATTTGCCTAGAGCCAACTTTAATTTCCCAAGGCAATACTGCATCGTGTCCATATACTAACTGATAAGGAGTTACTTTGGTTGCCCCATGACATGACATCCGATATGACCACAAGGCTTCATTTAATACTGTATGCCACCTCCTAGGATTTTCTTCAATTTTGCGCTTAATGAGTTTGATGATCCCTTTGTTAGAAGCCTCAGCTTGAACATTAGCTTGAGCATAATATGGAGAAGAATTTAAAACTTTAATTCCCATACCTACAGCAAACTCATCAAATTCTCTAGATGTAAACATAGTGCCCTGATCGATAGTGATAGTCTGAGGAATACCAAATCGGTAAACAATATGTTCTTTCACAAAATCAATCATATTAACCGATGTCACCTTTTTCAAAGGAATTGCCTCAACCCATTTTGTGAAATAATCGGTAGCAACCAGAATAAATTTATGTCCCTTACTCGATGGCGGATAAATCTGACCAATGAGATCAATAGCCCATCCCCGGAACGGCCACGGTTTGATTATAGGGTTCATAGCCGATGCAGGCGCTCTTTGAATATTACCAAACTTTTGACATCCCTGACATCCTTTAAAATATTTAAAACAATCTTCAAGAATAGTCGGCCAATAGTATCCATTCCTTCTGATCATCCACTTCATCTTGAAAGCCGATTGATGCGCACCACACACTCCTTCATGAATTTCACCCATCAAAGTTTTCGATTCATCACTGCCAACACATCTGAGTAAAACTCCATCTATAGTTCGATAATATAATTCATCATCGAGGAGCACATACTTGGTAGCTTGGAACCTTATACGTCTTTCAACCTTTTTATATGGATCCTTTAAATAATCGACAATCTCCTTTCTCCAGTCATCGGTATTAACTGCCGATGTTAGCACTTCCTGAATAAGTTGATACCCTGAAGCATGCTGAGCTAGTCGATTAGCTTCCTCATTATGCAATCGAGAGATATGTTCAAGACGAAAATCTCTAAATCCTTTCAACAATTGCAAACATTTTTCATAATACGAAATCAAAGCTTCACTTCGGCATTCATAAAGTCCAGCCAATTGATTTATAACTAGCATAGAATCACCAAAGATTTCAATAGCATCGGCACGTATCTCCTTCAGTAATTCTAACCCTTTTACCAAGGCTTGGTATTCAGCCTGATTGTTCGTCGACGTAGCAACAATCGGCAATGAAAACTCATACTTCCTTCCTTGAGGTGAAATTAATACAATGCCGATACCTGCTCCTTCACCACATGTGGACCCATCGAAGAAAAGTGTCCAGGGAGCAACCTCCAGAGAGTCCACTGTATCACAATGCTGAGTGACAAAATCAGCCATCACTTGCCTTTAACTGCCTTAGTTGATTCGTAACGTAGTTCAAATTCTAATAATGCTAAAACCCACTTGCCGATTCTACCACTTAATATCGGCATCGACAGCATATACTTGACTACATCGTCTTTGCATATGACCGTACATTCGGCAGATAACAAATAATGCCTTAATTTGACACACGAAAAGTATAAACATAGACATAATTTTTCGATGGCCGAATACCTCGTCTCAGCATCCACTAGTCTTCTGCTCAAATAATAAATAACACGTTCTTTCCCTTCAAATTCTTGAATAAGAGCTGAACCGATAACTGTATCATCAGTTGATAAATATAACCTGAAAGGCTTCCCGTGTTGAGGTGGAACTAGCACTGGAGGATTTGTTAAATATTTCTTAATTTCATCGAGGGCTAACTGCTGCTCAGCTCCCCATACAAATTCCTGATCGGCTTTCAATTTAAGTAACGGACTGAAAGCCTTGATCTTACCCGACAGATTAGATATGAATCTTCTAATGAAATTAATCTTACCGATCAACGATTGCAATTCAGTCTTATTGGCAGGAGCAACCACCTTGCTAATTGCATCAATAGACTTCCTACTGATTTCGATGCCCCGCTGATGCACCATAAAACCCAAGAATTGACCTGCCGATACACCAAATGCACATTTATTAGGATTCATCTTCAATCCATGCTTCCTTGTGCACTCCAGTATCTTTCGTAGATCGGCTAGATGTTTTGTGATATCTCCAGACTTAATCACCACATCATCAATGTAGATCTCCACCAATGTGCCGATGTATTCATGAAAAATAAAGTTCATAGCTCTTTGATAAGTAGCACCGGCATTTTTCAAGCCAAACGTCATGACTACCCACTCAAACAACCCTACATGACCTAGACATCTGAAAGCAGTCTTGGGAATATCTTCTTCAGCCATGAATATTTGATTGTAGCCTGCATTACCATCCATAAAGCTGATAATTTGATGTCCGGCTGCAGCATCAATCAATAAATCAGCAATCAGCATTGGATAGCCATCCATCGGTGTGGCTTTGTTGAGATTCCTGAAATCAATACAAACACGAAGTTTTCCATTTTTCTTATAAACAGAAACCACATTAGAGATCCACTCTGCATATCGACACTGCCGAATAAACTTTGCCTCAATTAATTTAGTTATTTTGGCCTTAATATCAGGAAGTATATTAGGGTTGCATCGGCGTGCTGGCTGCTGATGTGGCCAAAATCTAGATTTGATAGGTAACCGATGTTCAACTACCGATCGGTCTAATACAGGCATCTTAGTATAATCCCAAGCAAAACAATCTTTATACTCTTTTAACACATCAATTATTTGCTGCTTACACTTGGAATCTAACTTAGCACTAATAAAAGTAGGTCTTGGCCTATCACCATCACCGATATCTACTTCTACTAAATCATCTGCTGATGTGAACCCTTGACCTAATTTTCCATCAACGGCAAACCTATCCATTAAAACTCTTCTTCAGAACCGACTGCTTGGATCGGTGGAATTTCATAATCAGCAACTCTAAGGAACTCTTTTTCCCAAGCTTCTCCTGATATGCATTTAGTTCGCTCATAAGTATCTGACTCTGCCGATGCGATGATATAAGAAGAATCACCAGGGACAACCTCAATCTTATCCCCAATCCACTGTGCGAGGCATTGATGCATTGTAGAAGGAACACAACAATTAGCATGAATCCAATCCCTCCCTAGAAGCAGATTATATGCACCCTTGCCGTTAATAACAAAGAACGTCGTCGGCAAGGTTTTGCTGCCGATGGTCAATTCAACGCATACTGCCCCTTTAGCCGGTGACACATTGCCTTCAAAATCTTTCAGCATCATATCAGTTTTGGTCAAGTCTTGATCTCCCTTACCAAGTTTCCGATACATCACATAAGGCATAATATTAATCACAGCCCCTCCATCAATAAGTACCTTAGACACAGGCTGCCCATCAACTCTGCCCTTCACAAACAACGCCTTAAGATGCTGTCTCTCGTCATCGGTAGGTTTCTCAAAAACAGCCATCATTGGATCTAGTGTCAACTGAGCTACTTGATCAGAGAGAACAACTTCTTCCTCATTATCAGATAGTGCCAAAAATTCCATCGGCAACATGAATACCATATTAACATCTGCCGATGGACCCTTATTTTTGTGTTTTACCTACCACTGCTGATGACCGGACCTCTCATTGGAGGAATTTTCCTCTTGGTATAAATCCTCCTGACGCTCACGTTGCATCCTCCTTCTCTGTGTCTTTGTTAGACCCTCCGGGCACCATCGAGGAAACTTGGTTTTCCAAACCGGCTGATAATAGGTCCTAGTCGATTCTACACGACGTATATTAGGGTCCCTGTAGAATATTTCCTCATTGGGAACTCTTGCATTTGCCATTTCCTCAAGCTCCTCTTGATTCCTTGGAAAATATCCAGCGCGTTTACCAATCCTCTCATGTACACTAAGTCTGCCCCCCAACCGATCATGCACTGATGCTCTGCTTCGGATCGGCTCATTGATAAATAAACCCTGATTGCCAGGTTGAAATCTTCTTTCTGACCGATTGACCCCATAATAACCATTGCACTCAGGGCAATTTTCAACAGTTGGCAATTTAATACCTTCTTCCCAGCAATGGATAAAAAACGGGCACCTCCAATGATCTTTATGCCGATGCCATTCTTCCCGACGTCTTTCTTCTTGCTGTTCTCGATATCGATCATTACGCTGACGCCAACCCTCCTGCTGCCTTCGATGAGTAATCACAATGCCAGGTCGAGGAGGGTTTTTGGAACTACTGCTTTCTCCCAGCAAACCCTTACTTTTTGCATCATCGGTAGTTATCCGATGTTGGGGATCCACTGATGCGTTTTTCTCAGCAGCCTCGGACGTCAATACCTTGGTCTTCCCTTTGGCCTCCAACATATTTGCTGGAAAAGGGTGTTGATCAATTTTCATTGGCCTCTGGGCATTGGAAGTACCAAACTTAATTCTCCCAGATTCAATAGCCGATTGTAACTGTTGCCTGAACACCTTGCACTCATTTGTACTGTGTGAAGTTGCATTGTGCCATTTGCAGTACAAGATTTTCTTCAACTCTTCTGCTGATGGGATCACATGATTAGGTGACAGCTTAATTTGGCCCTCTTGAAGCAGAAGATCAAATATTTTGTCGGCCTTGGTGATGTCAAAGGTAAACTTTTCTGGCTCTTTTTGACCAAAGGGACAAGATATCGGCTTTTTATTCTTAACCCACTCAGCTAAGCCAATAACTAGTTCTTCATCAGAATCAGAATCTCCTACTTCTTCAACAAATGATACCTTTTTACTCCAATTCTTTTTAGGTTCAAAAACCCTAGTATCTTGATCAGAGATCCTTTGCACAAGATGACTGAGGCTTTTAAACTCCTGAGAAGCATATATGTCTTTAAGATGTGGCAATAACCCTTGGAAAGCCAGATCGGCAAGCTGCCGATCATCCAACACCAGACTGTAGCACTTATTTTTTACATCTCGTAGTCTTTGCACAAAGCTCTCTACCGATTCATCATTGCGCTGTCTCAATTTTACTAAATCGGTAAGCTTCTTTTCATGGATTCCAGCAAAGAAATACTTATGAAATTGTTTTTCTAAATCAGCCCAGGTAATAATAGAATTTGGTGGTAATGAAATGAACCATGTAAATGCCGATCCAGACAAAGATGATGAAAATAATCGAACTCTTAATTCATCTCTGCTAGCTGCCTCTCCACATTGAATAATGAAGCGATTGACATGTTCCATTGTTGATGTGTCATCTTGCCCGAAGAATTTAGTGAAATCTGGTACCTTGTACCGATTTGGGAGAGGAATTAAATCATATGCAGGAGGATATGGAGTCCGATAAGAATAAGTATTGACCTTGGGCTTTATCCCAAACTGATCCTTCATAATTTCTGCTATCCTATCGGTCCAAAAAGCATCAGCCTCCTGATGACGAACTGGCTGAATTTCTACAGGAAGTGCCTGCTGATATCCCTCCACATATCTTTGTGGCCCACGATCTCCAGCAATCGGCATATTCGCCGTTACTTGTGGTCCATTAACCTGTTGGAAAGGATTCATCGGCTGTGCTACTGATGCTTGATTCTGGACACCAGCTTGCATATAACCCTGTTGAATCCCTACAATCTGTTGATTTTGCTGAACTGTATGTTGAACAGGTAACTGTCCTGACCAACCATTATTAGAACCCATCGGTACAAAACTTACTGATGGCTGGTAATTTGCTGACATTGTTGGATAATTATAACCAGCTTGAGGCATAAACTGAACCCCAGTTCGACTCATAACAGGGGCTTTCTACTGCATCGGCAGTAAGCTTGCCGATGGATTTGAACTGGGCGTTTGAACCAAAGGCATCTGGAAACCCCCTGGAGTTGGTTGCACAGTAGTTGCTGTGGCATATTGAGGCACTTGGGCCATCGGCGAAACAGCCGATGGTATAGGAGCTTTTCCTACTACGTCAAACACTTGAGGTAATCTAGGATTGAAAGCAGATGACTCCGGAGGCATACCATATCCCCACCAATTAGTAGGAATCTGGCTATTCTGAGACACAGGGCCTGACATAGCTGATGCCGATAGATCTGTACTAAGCTGAATTCGTCCTCCTGGTAGTACCGGATCTGATCGTATCGGTGTAGATTGAATATTAGGTAAGCCTGCCGATACTGGAGAAGAAGTAACATCTGTACCCACAACGGCCGAGGGAGCCGATGGAGTATTGACAGATGCCGGCTCTGGTTGGTGATAGGCAGGCCCAACATAATGCGGTGACGCTTGTCCTTCCTTGAGAGTTTGAACCACGGCATTATGAACAGTATTGGACAACACATTGGAATGATTAATCAAAGCATGATTTACTGCAGAATTAACCATCTCTTGAAGTTTACCAGGATTGGAGTCAAAGGTAACCTGCCGAGGCAACGGCAAATCTTGCTTCTGGATGACTTGTCCACTCTTGTTCAGGCTAAACGATCTCAGACAAAGCTGCATGTATTCTTCTACGGCCTTTTCCATAGCCTGCCTCTGCTCTTCCTTAAGATCTTCTTCTGATACAGCGATAATGTTCCCCGCATCGATCTCGGAATTGAACATAATGTCCCACTGGGCATGCCAAAAGATGTGTTGATGCAAAAGTGGATCTGCAAACACAAAGGGCTAATACCCGAATCGATATCCAAGGCGTGCCAGTCGATTTGACCTGTTAATCGACAAGGATGAAGATACGAGCACTTTGGTCCTGACAACAGCGATACGCCCGGAAGTCACGGCCAAGAGGTACTCATGCGGAACTCGAGGATCGCAGAAGGTCGCACTAAAGCGATGCAGCTCGCCGAATCAATGAGAACTCGTAAAAAGAAAATAATGCAAATTGACGAAGTCGCCGAAAAGTAAGTAGATGCAAATAGGAGTAAAAATTGGTTTTGATATTGATTGATATCTATTACAGTGCCCTTCACTCCATATTTATACCCTGATCTAAAGAGACACAACCAAACACAACTAGGACACCAGGCCCATATCTAATGAAACACGTGACTCTTACATGAATCATACTCTAACAAATATAGAAAAGGAAATCAACTCCTATCTATTTCCTTGTCCACCTCAATTACGATGGAAATCTCACCGTCCACCTTCCCATCGGCATACTCCCTGTTTCATCGGCAGTAGTCTTCAAGTCTTCCTTCATCGGCATACTCTTTGTTTCATCGGCAGTAACACCTCCAACCTCATCGGCAACGCCCGAGTCTAAATCAACCTTTCCATCGACCACCACCAGCTATCGGCACCCATCTTTACAAGCTGGCTTTCATCGGCTATCAGAATATACAGTAACTTTCCCCTTGCCGATTAGTCCACTCCGATCATTTTGACACGTGCAAAAAACGGTGTCAACACCAAGAATATTATCACACTATGTGAACAAACTATACTAACAGGTAGATCATGATTTTAGAGACTCAACAAAACTGGTTTCATCATTTTTGGATACCTACACGATTTTATATTGATTTTACAAGTTTACTTTATAAGCTAAATTATAAATTGCCCTAGAAATCGAAATGGGCCGGAGTCAACGATCTCAGCCCAACGCGAAACGTGGTCCAACCCCGACCAAAAACAGGCCAGTAGTGCAAGCAGGCCTGAGGCCCAGGCGGCGCGCGCGGCCAGTGGCCCAGCAGCCAAAACGGACGGCCCACGCGCTTAGCGCGCACACGCGGCACAGGCACGGGGCGACAGGCCGGCCCAGCTGTGCAAGCCCAGTGCGCAGTGACCGTTTTGCATGAACCTCCCCAAACATCTATTTATTTAGTATGCTACCATTTCTACTATTTCTATGAGTCACGATTATCACACCTAGGACCTTTCTGCTATCTCTATTTACATATTCTCGCCTTGCTCTCTCTTTCCCCAAAAACAGAGGACATAATAGAGTCACCGGTCGGCGGCAAAATCCGGCCGCGTGCTCAACGATGGCAGTGGGAAGGCGGCCTCCTGGCTTGCCCAATGCCGGGCACACCCGTAGGAGGATGCAGCTCCGCCCGAGCTAGGGCGTGGAGCTCTAGCCACGTGCATCGATGCGCGAGACCGAGCGACACCACGGTGAGGGCGCGCCGACGGCGAAGTGGTGGCCGAGCTCGGCGTGGACGAACCGGCGAGGCGAGGCAGAGCCGGATTGCGTTCGGTGGGGCGGCTGTGGGTCGCGGTGGCTCGGCGAGGATAGGAGCTCGAGGCGGCATCAGTAATGGCCTTGCTGCACCGGAGGTGGCACACGGCGGCCCGCTCTGCGTGACGTGGCTTAGACGGAGGAGCCATAGGTGAATCAGCTGGCGATGCGTGGCCTTGGCAGGTGCTGCGGGCCAGCGGCACCAGCGGTGGAGTGGCGCGGCAACCGCTGTGGCAGCCGTGGAGCAGCAGGCCAGCATGGGCCGGGGGTACACTCGCTCGCGAGGGTAAAAGGGAAAAGGCGACGGCGGTGCTCGCACCCGAGGCCCACGGCCTTGGCTGACGGAAGCGGGCACGGCCATGGCGGGCCGTGAGACAACGGTGGGGAAGAGAGAGGCAGCACAGCGATGGGAGTAGCACAGGTCGCCCCGAGCAGCTTGGTTCACTGGGGCACGCGGGGTGGTGATGGGGCTCGGGCGACAGCAGAGGAAAAGGAGGGGGCGCGTGCTCTAGTGCGGGGAAGTGCCAGCACCGGCGATGCGAGACACGAGGTGAGGTGCTGCAGGAGGGGCAGCGCTGCTGGCACCCGGGCGCACGGGAGGGAGAGCAAGGGGCGCTGGCGACTGCGGTGCGGTGGCGCTAGAGGCTCGGTCCAATGCAGGCGGCGTCAGGAGTTGCGTAGCCAGGACTCGCGCTCGTGGGAGGTAGGGCGTCAGCGGTGAGTCACCATGGAGCAGCAGCATGCGGAGGAGGCGTGGGGCTGTGGTGGTGCGGCGTGCTAGGCAAGAGCATGAACGCCAAAGTGCCGAGCTTGTGGTAGACGAGGAAAAGAAAGAGGGTCCTGCTGTTGCTTAAAGGCTCAATGGTGCTGCGGTATAGAAAAGGAAGAGGCAAGGGGACAGAGCGAGCAGCAACGGGACAATGGAGCGACTAACGGACAGGAGTTGGGGGCTAGCCATAGAAATAGACAAGCAAGGCCACCAATGAGTAGCGTAGAAACAAGGAAGAGGCAGACAAATAGAGGCAGTTGCAACAAGTTGACCTGGGCACAGAGACAGACAGCGACAGGCAAGGACGATTAGAGACAAAGCAAGCAAACAACATGAGGGTTCGGCCAACTCCATCAATGCAGGGACAGCGTGGCACGACGCGAGTAATTCGGGCGACCGATTCAGAGTAGGGAAAACAAAACCGTCTTATCGGCGAGGCAGGTGGGACGAGTGGCCAGCGGCACTCACATTTTTATTTCTATTTCGTTTTAAGTTTTTAACTCGATTAACTTCCACCAATAATTATTTCACGCAAAGGTTCATACATCGCACTAACCCATAGAGACAAAATATTTAAGCATTATTTAATTACTTTGCTCAATATAGTTTGCTAAAAATGGCATTTTAAACATAAGCTCAATATTTAAATTTATAAAATTCGAGAAACTCATTCTGAAAATTTTTATTAGGCCTAAATCACGGTGCTAAATGAGCTCGTAACACCAGGAGTGTTACACCGATCCTTGGGGATTGGATCTTCTACCGGACCAAAGCAGTGGTCCTAGGGTAGGGTTTGAACCACTTCAACCACTACATCATGGAAGCGCACGCCCGGGGGCACGTCTCGAACGTTTCCTGATGCGACTGGCGGTCGCATCGGGCCATGCTGGGAAACTCACGTCGCCCATAGCATCAATAGGCCAGTATTGTGCTGCCAACTCTCTGCCTGACCACCGTCCAACGTCAGTCAACCGGCGTCCGTTGACTGGCACTGTACCGCTAGCTCCCCCCCCCCCCCCGCATGGCTTCTATCAGGGGACCCTTTGACCATTCCGTCCGCTCAGATGGGACGGAAGACAAGAATGGCACATGACGTCCGCACGTAAGCGGTAGAGGCCAACAGGACCCCGGTACGACGCCGCTGCTAAAAGGTCCTTATGTGGTTTTGGTAATTGAGTGACACCCTAGGTGGACTAATTGTGTTTATGTGAGATACACAGGTAATTAGTCCACAGGTACATGTGTGTGAGCAACATGTGCCATGAAGGTGAAAATGGCTTGGAGATGTTGCAAAGCTCACACATGTGATGATGAAGGAGCTTATTGCACATGAGACATAACATTGAGTCATGTGATGAAGGTTGAGAAGATCAAGACAAGACTTGGCTTGATGGACCGGTTGCAAGCGTGAAGGGCAAGTCAGAGGCTTTGGAGTGATGGACCACGTGGTGGTGAAGCTTGAGCAAGACTTGGTGCCGATGGACGAAGGCAACGGTGAAAAGCAAGTGAAGTCAAGATCGATGAACCAATATGATCACATGATGATATGAAGTGCATCATATCATTATTGATCATGTTGGTGCATGTGTTGAATCATCATTGGAGGAGATGGAATGGAATGCGCAAGGCAAAGGTATAACCTAGGGCATTTCATTTCACCGGTCATAGGTGTTTAGAGAAGTTGATGACCAGGTTTAGGATATATGGCCGTACTATGAAGAGGGGCAAACTTGTTTGCATATCGGTCATCTAGTGCCACTCGAGTGATCTAACTTTGCATCGTTGCTAGGATTGAGCGTCGTGGCAAGTTGAGTGGCTAATCCTTTGGAAAATGATTGTGAAAATGCTAACACACATACACATGGTGGTGTACACTTGGTGGTGTTGGCACATTTGCAAAGGAGAAGAAGTTGGAGTTGATGTGGATCAACTCGGTGAAGGAACGGAGGCAAGGGTTCGGAACTCCACCGGCGGAGTGTCCGCCCGCAGAGTGCGGACAGTCCGACGGTGCCACCGGTGCCCTATACAGAAAAGACAGGGTCTCACAGAGTGCACTAGATGCTGGTCATGCAGTGACCGGACGCTGGGGTCCTGCATCTGGTCAGTGGCTGTAGAGAGCGTGCAGGCGTCGGTCTTCGACCAGACGCTGGCGCTAGAAGTGACCGGATGCTGACAGGGTGCGTCCGGTCAGGGTGATATGTGATGACGTAGGCAGAGCAGAGAAGCTGGAAGTGACCGAACGCTGGCGCTATGTCCGATCACGACCGACTGGACACGTCCGATCATGTCTGGTACCTTACTAGAAACGACCGGACGCTAGGGTTGCTGCGTCCAGTCAGTTGTTGCTGCAGCATCCGGTCGACAGATGACCGTTGAGATCGAGCAAATAGTATTTGAAGCAGGGGACACGTGGCGTGCATCGCACGACCGGACGCTGAGGTCCAGCGTCTAGTCGATCGGACCAGAGCGTCCGGTCGTCCCGACTTTTGCCCAGTGAAGGGGTAACGACTCTATTTATTCATGGGGTTATAAATAGAAGCCATGGTCGGCCTTGGGCCGGGAGCTGAGCACACTAGAGCCTTGGTGGCTTGTGTGGTAGTGCTTGGGAGCCCTCTATCTCACACATACTTGATAGTGATCATCCGATTATGTGAGTGAGCGATTCTAGTGCGATTACATCGTAAGGTTGCATCGAGTGGCACTAGGTGATTGAGTTACAAGTCGGTGGTGCTTGTTACTCTTGGAGGTTGCCACCTCCTAGACGGCTTGGTGGTGGTCTCCGTCGAAGCCCGCAAGAAGCTTGTGCGGTGCTCCGGAGAAGTGCTTTGTGAGAGGCATTGTGCTCGCCCCGCGGGAGCCGCGAAGAGCAACTTTAATAAAGCGTGTCATTGAGCTACCCTCACTTCCGGGGTAGGTTCTTGCGGTGCCCGACGTGCGGGCTTGACGGGTGATGCCAATTAGCCGCCTAACCACCAAGTGAGCGGTCGACACAACGGGGACTAGCGTGTTGGCAAACACGTGAACCTCGGGAGAAAAATCATCGTGTCAACCTTGTTATTCCCGTTGGTTTGTATCCCCATTACACAAGCTTGCGATTATTTTCGTAGACATTAAGCTTGTGTTGTTGCTCTTGTAATTAGTTAGCTTGTGTAGTTTACTAGTTATATTCTTGCTTGTGTAGCATAGAAGTAGCTCCCTTGCGTAGCTAATTTGGTTTGTGTAACCTTGTTAGTCACATTGCTTAGTTTATGTAGCTAAGTAATTGTGCTCTCTAATTTGGTATTGGTTGTCTTGTTATTGAGCATTGCTAGTAAGCTTTGGTGGCTTTGTGCTTTTGCTTACTAGCTTGTGTAGGAGCTCCCTTGTTGCTTGAAGTACTAGTGGCATAGGTTTGTGTGATATTGCTTATAAAATTGGTTAGGTGAGCTCTAGCTAGCCCGGCACATTTGTTGCTTAATTAGTATCTTTGGAAGGTGCTAGAGAACATAGATAGAGGAGTGTAGTCTTGGCTAGACCGATCATCTTAATTCCACACTTGTTTCGGTTAGCCGACGCGATTAATTTTAGAAAAGACTATTCACCCCCCTCTAGTCCGTCATCTCGACCTTACAGCTGCCACCACGATCTACAGAGTCAGTGGGACCCACGCGAAGAGGAGAACGGCACACCTCGGGGAGCCTTATTTCTTATTTCTTTTTTTCTCTTTTCTTTGGTTGTAACCACTGCTTTCCCTTGGCCTATAAAAAAGAAAACAGGGCGGCCCACTAAGAGAACGACAAATCATCGAACAAACACAGTGTATCACACCAAAGACTTGAGAGTTAGCTTCTTCTTTCACCAGTTTGTAACCCTCTACTAGTACTAATAACATGAGCAGCTCGAAAGTGGACATATAGATATTCAATCCGAATTAGTATAATCTTTATATCCTCTTAGCACACCATTAAAATCAGACACGTAATATATAAATTTATTAATAGGTTCGAAACACTGACAGGTTGGTTCTCGTGAGACACGCGCGCGTGCAGTGCAGCGTTGTCCTTGCAACCACCACCGCTACCTTGTTTAATTTGGCCGTCCATACGTGCACGCACACTACTCTCGGCAGAGCCGCAGAGGGGCAGACACCTCCCTCGCTGCGGCCCATATCTGATCCCGTACTTACCGGCCGTCGCTTTCCTTCCACGAACAAAAAAGCATTTTTTTTTGTTACGCCTCCTAATTGGGTACAGCTGTAGTACCTAGCTAGGCTCGGCAGACGCCGAGCACGTCGTTTTGACCATTGTATGGCAGCATGCACGTACCGATCGGCCTGGCTGTGTTACAGATGTCTCAGAGTCTTTCTAAATTCTACTCTCTAAATTATTATTAAAGATATTTATATAAAAATTATTTATTATATCTTTTCACTCTCTAACAGTTATACGCACTCTACAGAGTCATTCTCATCTTTTATTTTTGAGTAGTGAAAAATCCGAAATAGAAGATGACTATATTTAGATAATCATTTAGATAAACTGTTGAAGGGTATTTTTTATCAAAACCTCTATTGCTAATATTTAAAAAAGATTTAGTGTCTCTCGGAGATGCCCGTGCAGTTGACTGCTAGCTGTTTGAACCAACGCGAGGGATCCGAGATGCGAGATGTGTACGTGGACTCAGGTCCACTGGTCACAACACAGGCCAGCGATGTAGCGTCGGTTGAATGGTTTATCGATCATCAATAATGCATGCACGTATGGCCCTCGCGCTCTAGCACATGCATGTCCGTCCTTAGCTGCTTAAGCTTGTCCGTTCCCATGCATGCCGTGATAATTGACGAGGTAGTACTACGATATGAATTAGACAGGTGCGGCCTGACGCTGACCTCGCTAACGTGCAGTGCGTGCCGGTATCACGGGAGTACATATACATCTTCCTGATCTCTGGATATTCATTCGGTACGACGATATAATCGTCTCTAGGAGGAGTATATGTTTCTGGGTTCAGGAATCCTACCATAAACCACACCAATAATTAGTTATATCCGTCACAATGACCAGTGCAGGAGATACGGTTTATCCGGAAGCTTCACCTAGCGCACATGCATGTACAGCAGATTACGCCAGCGGCCGCCGGCGAGTCTGTTTATTTGCCTTTACATTTTTTTTAGTGGCGGAATGGCCGCGTTGTGTTCCAAGTATCATATTGTTTTTTTTAAAAAAATATTCAAACTCGCTGTTTTTTATTTCACCATAGGACAAGTGAGATCACAGCCCAAAAAAAACTTTTTACAAAGGTCGGGAGGGGATCAATCCAAATCTGGTAATGACTCGGGTCCCCCAACAAACCTAAGCGAGCAAGTTCATGTGCAACTGAATTACAAGATCGAGCGTGCAATTAGAAACTCATGAATTTCATGAAAGATAGATCCTCATGTGCATTTGTATTGAGAGTTTGCATCTAGATTCTAGTGGCAGTACAGGATCGTTGTTACTTTAGATTTTTTTTACTCTCGGTGGTTATTGTCACACCCCAAAATTTCTATTTTAGGTTGCGAATAGAAAAAAAACACTAAATAAAATAAACGATTTGGTGAATTTTCTAAAATTTTCCAAGATTTTTTAGTTGTTGACAATTCAAAGAGTGAAAGCATGCTTTGTAAAACTTTTACGAAGTTTATGAAAGTATGTCTGTCGCACTCATGCCTTTGCATAAGCCTTTCTGTGTGAAAAGTGAATTTCAAAATTTTGTTTAAGTCATGATTCTTTTTTAAAATAAAGCCTTCAAAATTATGTTTCAAAACTAATTCAAAATAAGTCCAAAGTTTGAGTTGGTTTCAATTCTCAAAATTGGTTTAAAATATATTTCACAAATAAGCTCATAATATATTCAAACCCTATTTCAAAACGGGTTTTCAAATTAGAGTTAAAAGCATGTTTTAAATATTTGAAATAAGTTTCAAAGTCTCTTTTCAAAAAAGAGTTTTTCTCTGCGCTTTCAGCCTACCCTTGGCTTTCGGCCTGCCGCGACCAAGCAACCCCGCAGCAACTATCCGGCCCAACCCCGCACTAAACCTACCTAGCTCTGGCCTCTTCTCGAAGCCCAGCAGCATCGCTGCGCAACCCGCCCAGTGCCCTCTCGCGCACGCCAGCCCTAGTCAGCCTCGGCCCAACTTAGCAGTGGCCCAGCCCGCTCCTTGCCCCTGTACCGCTAACCCACGAGGCCCGCACGTCAGCGGGACACTCCTTCTTCCAAGGTGCTCTACTTCTGGCGAACTCGGACGCCTTCGTCCGCCGCTCGATCTTCATGGGCCCACGTGCAACTCGAGGTTCGCCGTGCCTATTAGCGGCAGCGCTCGGGGCACCACACCGCGCCTATAACCCTAGCCGCGCCCTCCGCCTCCTGCCATAGCCTCCGCTTTGTCTTCGCAAAGGAGCGCTGCCACCGTAAATCTCCACGGTGGCAGCTTCGCCAGCCACGGGACCTACTCCACGGGCTTCGCGCGGAGGTGGGGAACCAGCCAGTATATCTCCCACTCCCTCTCTCATTCTCTGTGATGTGCACAACCTCGCCTAAGTCTGCCGGCCCTACCCGAGCCGCCATGTCGCATCCTCCGCCACCGTCAGTCACCGTCGGCCATTGGGATCCACCTAGTCAAGTTCGCAGGGACGCGATCTACGCGAATATGCCCTTCCGACGCCGAGATGAGATCCCTAGCTCACGTTCCACTGAGCTTCGGCGACCATCCGTCATGTGCCCCATGCTCCGCAGCCAGGAGCAGCACGTACCCACCGCCGTGGCCTGGTCAACCTACACTGAGAGATCCCGGCCGCTTGATCTGTTGTAGACGGTCGAGATCAACCGTAGTCGCCTTGCTGACTCTGCATCCTCTTCGGCTGCCACGCAAGCAACACGCTAGCACAGACCGAGTCAACCTGGTCAGCATCGGTCAGTCCTAGCCCCTTTGCAGTTTAGCCCCTGTCTTTTTCTCTAATCAACCCCGTCTCCTGGTGCTGTATAAAGTAATTAGAATGGAGTTCTCCCTTTCTGAAGTTTGGCCCTGCTAGCTAGTTTAGCCCTAATTTTCGTGTTTTAGCTCCGTTTGGACCTGTTCCTTTTGCGTTGGTTTTGTAAGTTGTAAGCTACATGTTAGAAGCGAATATTAATGCACCACATGTTTCTGAATTTTCAATATAAATATCAATTTGATTATTGTTTGCTAAAAACAACTTAGGGTTTAACCTTTGGCTTTTCATAAATCAACCTTGACTTGATTAATATCAATTTCCATGTACTTTGATTTATAATTTGCTTAACTAATACACGCTACATGAAATGATTCAATTAGATGTCATCACAGGTTCAAAGTTTTCGAAAGGTAAATGTCTAATTTGCTTAAATGATATAGATATAGAAACATGTGTAAATAATATATGACTAAGTTTACCTTGGTTTTATAAATTCAAATATAAATTGACTTAACTCAACTTTTGGGTATTTGTTTGCAAGTATCCTTCATAGTGTTTTATTTAATTAATAAAATAAACAAAATGTGTAGGTTTTTCTTTTTCTATAATGTAATCCTTTCGTTAGTCGTTTCTTTTCAATGATAGCTCCATTTTCAGCATTTCATGTGCTCTCTCGTATGTAGTAATGAACCTTGTCCTTTAGTATGCTCTTTTCAAGCTTTTGTTACGTGGTGTATTGTTCTTAGTTGTTTTTGTTTGTTTGTAGATGTGTTTGGTGTTGCTATAGGTTCAAGGAGAGATGTCCATGAATGCTGAAGATCAAAAGTAGAAGATTAGAATATAAAGACCGAAGATCCTCTACAACAGGTATGAATAGAGTGAAAAAACAAGTGTAAAACAAAGGCATGTGTTACATGAGCTCCCTTGTTACCTAATACCATTTAATCACCTTTTCATGTGCATATGTCTAATATGATGAACCTTAAAGGACTTTACCTAGCAATGTTGCACCCTATATCCCTATGTTATCTCATGTTTATGCATATGAGAAGTTTTGCTTAGCTGGCGATCACAAAATATTAAAATGATAATTTGATTAATGACTAATGGAATCATTTTAAAATAATGCTTTTTAGCAACATGGACAAAAGGGGGCTAGAGCATTGGGCTTGTTTGGGTGCCCTAGTCCACCCTCCATAAGGATTGAATCCTAAAGCGGAAACCCTGGACATACTGTGCAACCACAAACTACATAACTCGGGCTTCGCTAAGTACCATACTTCTACTAGTTTGTGGTAGATTACCGAAAGGCACAAGAGGGGCTCCGATTGGTATGATCTCGGTCAGCCAAGGGGGTGCATTTTGGTTTATTGGTTGTCTTGTTAGTCACCTCTTGGAGGAGAAATCTTACTTCTTGATGGGGATGTTGGGAAACTAGTTTGCTACGCACTAGCACATGTACCACATGCACCCAAGATAAATGCAAGTAGAGGATCATGGATCATTACCACTAGACGTGTTGTGCAATGGAAGAGGAGCACGTTGATGTGGTGGAAGTAGTCATACGGTATGACGTAATGCGCAACGCAGCAGCACCTCCACGAATGTACACATGTATGGAGAGGAAGAACGACGTGATGGAGTGTGCTAGCAGTCAACACCGTGCTTGAGAGACGGCAATAGTACAAGCAGTTTGTCTATCTAGGCCCAAAAGTTAGTCCCTCATGTGCTCACTGGTGGCCCTTTTAAGGCATCAAGGAGACATGCGGCATTGCACGGACGACCATGTTTTGCTCGACATGCACTAAGACCAGGCGGATGCTACCCGGGGTGTCCACCCTTTCCTCCTTTCCGTGCGACTCCATACAAAAGGACCAAGTCCTCGGTCTCTTGCATGCGTGCCAAGGTGACGAGGGTCACACTATTTTGGGCATAATTCCAACAATCTCCCACTTGCACAAAACAATCAGTGTGACCAAATACTATTGTGTCATGAACTCAACCCAATTGATCCATTTGTCCACTTAATCCTCTCTCCTTAAGTGTGTGACCCCGTAGGTTCATGTAGTCAATAGCTATGAGCAGAAAACACTTTCTGCTCAATAGACAGCATTAGCCTCTAGCAAGGCATACTGACTCTCGAAGATTCAAAAAGATCATAGCCTGCCGAACCTTGATATACACACATCATGATCCTTTTGCCACACGGTACCTATCGAACTCAAGGCAAGATTTGTGCCACCCTTGTGACAGTTCAACACTTCACTCGATCTTGTAGTGAGATACATATCAAACCCAAGGCAAGATTTGTGCCACCCTTGTGATAGTTCAACACTTCACTCGATCATGTAGTAATGGGTTACGACTTGTGACTAACTCTTTAGTCACACCATGATCAACTCTTTAATCATATTGGCATGGCTATGCACTTTCTTAATCCAACTACATCGAGGGGCCTAGAGATATCTCTCCTGTTATGCAGGAGGGACAAATTCCATCTTGATCCGCTAACATCCCTTCTATGTTTCATGGCACATCCAAAAACTACTTTTATAACTACCTAGTTATGGAGTAGCATTTAGCACCCTGAAAATGCATCACTATACATAGTGAGAAACAATGACAATCTCAGGTATAAGGATCTGGCGGGTATACCACTCGAGAACGCTTGATGGCACATATTATCATAACAATCCCATCACTTCTCAGAGTGGGTCTATCCAACACCATGATCTATATCATGTGTCCACATTATTGATTTGATGTCTCTATATCAATGATCCATGAAACATGACCATCAATCAATACATGTTCTAGTCTAGTTTTGTTGCATGACCGTCATCACCTAGGCCAAGCTTTGCATAAGTTGGGTTTGCATGACCATCATCTGCTCCATGGTCATAAGGTGAGGTGGAGGTGGTGGGTTAGGGAGGTTGTGGTTGTTGGTGTTGGCATTGTTGGTGTTGCCTTCTCCACTCCTTGTCTGGGCCATCTGAAGGAATGAGAGTGTTAAGGTATATGCAGCATGTATACATATCTGAGTACTGAAGAAGCTGATCTCATGACCAGGGGTTTGTAAAAGCAAGTCAAGGAGGTGTGGACAAAACATCACATCTCTGGCAATCATTACAAGAAGGCAAATCAGAACATGTTCATCAACACAATCAAACAAACATCCTAAAGCACCACCTATACAAAATCTAACAACCCGTGCGTGCTACTATTTTTCTTATTGCATTGATAAAAATTTAAAAGTTTTTGGACGTCTACTCGATCCTGGTCTAGCTAAGGATTGTGCCATAAGGAGGATCTACATGTCAAAGTGGGGAGGAGGGGGCCACATGGTCCCCGGGAC
Organism: Miscanthus floridulus; assembly: GCF_019320115.1. NCBI lineage: Eukaryota > Viridiplantae > Streptophyta > Magnoliopsida > Poales > Poaceae > Miscanthus > Miscanthus floridulus. Next base: position 41,819,902 of record NC_089584.1, read on the forward strand.
GTGATCTCGTTCATCCATGAGGTCTTGAAGTAGTAATTTCTGTCTGGTCCTTCTCCTATACTGCCGCACCCGCCTAAGTTCCAGCATGCGTCATTGAGCTCAGTGTTGAGGACTACCAGAAGCTCTACTATTGGCACCATCCTTTCATTGGTAGCACTAGTGACTAGTGCAATTTGGGTAGCAATCTCCCCCCGGTGCCTACGGAGGTAATGGCGATTGTCATCCTTGCTTATGACATGGAAGAAGTAGTCCCAGTATGCAAAGAACACCTAGAGGGCAGCATCATTGGTGGATGTCACCTGGGTGGAGCGGGGAGCTTGGGATTCATGTGTTGACATGATTTTGAGGGCCTAAAGGTATGGATTTGGCATGCCAATGTGGACACAGGTCTTCTAGTACACTCCAGTGGGTGCTTTCGTACTAGATGCTGAACATCCTGAACCCAAACTGGCGGTGCAGGAGGTCATAGAGTCTCCAATGAAAGAAGCATTCCATAGAGTCATGAAAACAATTGGTGACTGTCCAACCCGTAGGGACATTGGGAGGGTTCCCACCGCCCTCAAGGTCATCATCAGGGTCTTCTGGATCATCGCCCCCGTTTTCACTTCAATAGGCTAGGGCACCCCTAGTGTTGCTGGCTCTTTATCTTGTGGCTGTTCAATAGGAGGCATCTCCTCCATAGGTTCCCCAACCGAGAGGTTGTCCCCGCCATCCACATGTTGGTTTCGGTGGAACTGGAATTGGGGGGTCTCGTCCGAGATGGGAAACTCTACCGGACGAGTGCGGTGGCAATAGACAGAGCTTCGATGGTAGGTTAGGAGCTAATGGGCCATCTATTGACAAGAAAACTTGGCAAAGGTTATGGAGTTCTCAAGGTAAATGAATATATCAGGTAAAGATTATGTGGTAAAAGGGTAAGCTTCACCTATAAAAGAAAAAGATGATTAGAACTTGATAAGAAGCAAAAGCAGTTTGGTAAGACCATTTCTAGTAAGGATGCATATCCTATGGTCAACACAACTTTGATACCACTTCTATCACACCTAGAGATGGCTATGGGTTGGGTTCAGGGTGGGTGGAGCAACCATGGACCCACCCCCGAAACCCGACAAGGAAACCCGCCCCACCCCTAAACCCCATTTCGGGTGAAAATCCACCCTGTCCCAAACCCGACGGGGACTATGGGGGGTATAACCCCAGGTATCTATGGCACAAGACATGGGCCACACCATCAAGGGATGGATCATCCCACAAGATCAAGACATGTGGTGTAAGCCACTGGTCGGTGTGTATCACAAGACATCAAGAAGGAATCTTGAAGATTAAGATGATCTGATCGGATATGCTAGATATCGTATTCCATGTAATCTTTATCGTATAACCGACTAGATTTAGATCTAATCGACATGTAACCCTACCTCTCGGGCTATATAAGGTGGGTAGGGGACCCCTTAAAACTAATCTCATTATCACATACACCACCAAAACAAAACCACTAGAACACAGGGCTAGGGTATTACGCCAAGCTGATGGCCTGAACCTGTATAAATCTTGTGTTCTTGTGCTTGAATTACCTTTTAGTTCTTGACCATGCATACCGCCCCACACAATCTACCATCATGGGTATACCCCTCGGTGGACTATCGACGATATCTCATCGACAGTTGGTGCGCTAGGTAGGGGTGTGCGTGCTGATTTCACTGGCAAACTAGATGATCCGTGTACCAAGCTCTTCATTCTACCCCAAGCCCAGCCAGTCCTTCATGGTCGGATCCATCTCCTGGGTCATTAATGCCAATGGTGAAGGAGAGATCGTGGAGGCAGTGCAGGATAATCCTACGGCGATCGTGCCAACACCTGCGCTAGCAGATCCAATCTCAGAATCCATTCAGGGTCATCTTCCTCGCTGAGAGCTCACCGCTCAGTGCCTCATCGGCCAAGGAAGCCCATTGCTGAAGAGAATATGATCGCATCTATCGATCAGGTCGATAGAGGATTAGCCGATTGTTTGTCCCTTGTGGAGTCAGTCTTAGATCGATCTATTGCAAGCAATGAATTTCCACCACTCTAGCGCCACCAGGCAATCGTCACCAAGCGCTACGCTCTTCCAAGCCATCCAAGGTTGCAAGATAAATATTTGATCATCACGGCTACTCTAGAGGGGCACATGGTTCAGCGCCGACCACTCCCTAGATCTGATCTGCCTAAGGTTGATCGAGAAGCTCTAGTGGAGGATGCCGTGAAGGCCCATCCCTTTAGGATGACCAATGCAGCAGCTATCCATCAGAACGCCAAGCAGCAACCTTTCATCGACCAGATCGGGTTGATCAATGAACTCACCGAGCCTGATCTGCCTAAGGCCAATCAGTTTGCATAAATGGTGAACATGGTATAGATCTGTCCGCTCAATGAGGATTCCCTACTCTCCTTCGAGGAAGAAAACCTAGAATCAAATTCTGAGGGTTCCACCAGCACTGCCGCCAGCTACTCCATCGTCCCTAGGCGCTTTGGTGGGGAACTCTTCATGGTCCGCCATGATAGCATCACCCGAGATGGGGAGACCAGCACCCAGCATGGGGCTCATGAAGGCAGGAATGCCAATTGCGTGCGACACCGATAGGAAGAAGCAGCTGCTGCCGCTGCCGGTGGGGACCCGGTCGATCCACGAGGTAATCCATGCAATGTTCACAATCTTGACCAAGAATTTTTTTGCGTTGGCAACTAGGACGTTGAGCAGACACCTAGTGCCAATGAGTTGTGGCTGCTCACGAGTTGGCCAGACTCTAGGAGACTCCTAAGATCACCAAGGTCAAAGTGCTGCTCAAAGCGGCCCAGATGCAAGTCAATTAGATCCACAATGACCAGGCTTTGGTTATGGTTTTGTTGCACAACCGTTAACACCTAGGCCATGCTTTTGCATGAGTTGGGTCTGCATAATCATCATCTGCTCCATAGTCATTTGAGGAGGTGGGGTGGTGGGCTAGGGAGGTTGTAGTTGCTATTGTGGGTGGTGTTGGTGTTGCTGGTGTTGTTGGCATTACCATTGCTAGTGTTGCCATTGTTGGTGTTGCCTATTCCACTCCTGGTCCGAGTCATCTAAAGTAAAGAGAGTTATAGGGCATAATAAGCACAAAATAGTAAGGAGGCAAGTTGACCACGCGGCAAAGCTCATCGGCGTGCTAGTGTAGTCGAGAAGCGACGGAGAGGGATCGACGGTGGTGAGCTAAAAATGGTGGCATGGGCGCTATGAGCTGGTGAGCGAGAGTGAGAGCAAGAGAGCGAGTGAGTGGAGGGGAAAGGCAGCAGGGAAGGGTGCATTTTATAGGCACTCAACCTCGGCTGCGAGTCGAGGAGTGAGCTTCATGGCAGCGCGGCGACGGTGCATGCGAACAAGTGCGGCTTGCAGACCGGGGCAGTGACGGCGTTGTTGGTATATTTAACGCATATAGATAAATCCACAAGTGCACGAATACCATTGTAGCTTTTACATGGAGGTATTCCAAGTATAGTATGCACAAGGAAACATGTTAGACTAACTATGGTCTAACTTAACTAAGGGTAGCTACAAGGTTAGGATAAATAGGTGCATAGAGAGGATAACTAAAGTTCTCTAGTTCTAACTTGGGTAAGCTTATGTCTTCTACTACTCAACTAGGGACATTACTAGGGAAAGACATCAGCAGAGGATGTTTTCCTTGACAACTGTGTCCTTCGTACGCCTACAGACGGGAGGTGGATTACAAAGGATCAATGAAGCTATATAGTACAGGCTATATAGAACTTATGTTACTCACGTGATCTACCATCTTCCGGAATGCAGGGTGCATCCACGATTAACCTAAGTCTAAGCACAATGCTTACACTTACGATTAATACTCTAGTCCCCCTAGGAAGAGAATAAAGCGCCCAAAAGACAGTTGTGAACCTGAATAACAATATAAACAAGATGCTTACTTGAATCAGAAATTGATTACCAGAGAAATCTCAGATGCAAGCTCAGATAAAACTTGAATTTACCATGGTACAAGCCATAGAGAGAGCACCAACAGGCCAGCACCTCCTCCAAACTCTTCCCTCACTCTCTATCTCACTATTATTTATAAGACTAAATCCTATGGAGGACTAATCTTCTCTGGATAGCTGGCTCTGATCCTCATGATATGAATTTGGGTTTTAGGATGGCTCCAGGGAGGGTGGCAGGGTCTGGAATATATAGGCCGGAGTGTCCAACGTGAGCCCTTGGATCAAACTGACTTAAAGGATGGTGTAGATGCAACCTAGGAGGCGATGGAGAACCGACATAACAATAGGAGGCTGACATGGGGGCCATAGGTTAGGCGGCCTCTCGGTGGGGCCGGTCGGCCCCACATGTCAGAGACACATGCTTTGTTTTGGTGATTCACCTTCTGGAGTCTTCTAGAGTCCTCCCACGTCGATTACGCGGTGGAATTCCATAATTTCCATTGATGAATAGGCCCCCCTTGATGCTTTTTTGGATAAAGCCTGCTAAAAACATAGATTCACTAAAACTTATGGAATTTATTAGTTTAAACCCCTATACCTATGTTTGGTGATGGAATTAAGTATAAATACAAGTTATGTTGATGGTTTATAATTGATGTTAGTGACCGTCAATAAGTTCCCCCAAGGTTAACCTTTGCCAGTCCCTGAGCAAAGCTAAACTCAGCAATGGATCAGGAGTTGCTACAATATTTTTACTCCTCAAAAGTACACATGCGTTCAATAAAATATTCTCCTCTAGATTAGAATAAACTAATCTGACTTTCAAACTTACCCATATTACCTTCAACCATAGGGCTTGTTAACCTTCATTGGGTCTTGAGCAATTGAAAGACAGAATGATCAATTCAAGCACTATGACTTAAGTTCTTTGTTCTACCATTATTCCAGAGTTTTTATAAGTTTTCAAAATAAAACTCAGAGATTCCATTGTATGACACTCTCAAGTCTCTCAATATATGTGGTATTTGTGGATCCTCACCAAGGCAATAAAGATGTTATACCTTTTTCTCTTCCTACAACTAAGGCTTATGTGGAGTTCATAGGTAGGGAGAAAGCTAGAGCATACTTGCAATGCATATATTGTAAAGTCAAACAACCGATCCAAAAAGAGTTGAGTCATACAATCAAATCAAGATGTGCATGTGTGTGAATGTATGGTGGCTAACCTAATTCTACTTTGCTCCTTGAAAACATATCTCTCTCTTGAAACTTGGAAATATTTTTGCGAGAGAACAAGGGCCATCTTATTCATCTTGTTTTCTTCTCTTTTTTTCTTCAGGCGGGCATCTGAGTACCCATTGTTTTAGATATCTTAGACACTTTTGCATCCATTTTTTTTCAATTTTTTTCTCTCTTTTTTTCATGAATAACTTATTGCATAGCCCCATGTCTCTTTTCTGCAACAAAACTTTGAGAGATAGCAACAAGAACTTTGGAGCATTTATTTGGTGGATAAACCTATCAAACATGTTTTTGGTGTTCACTCCTAGTGTAAGAGTAGAACATTTTTGGGTGGATCTAAATGGAAAGCATGTTCTTGCGCCTACCCCCAGTGTAGGAGTAGTGCATATTTGGGTAGTGTGTACGTGATCTTGATTTTAAGAGCATGACAAACCTCTCATAAGGGTCAACAAAGCTTGACAAAACTCAATGCAAAAGCAAGTAGCATATATGTGGAAGTTTTCCTAGCCTAAATAACATGTGTGGCTCTGGTAGGAATTCAAGCTTTGTCATACAGGAACTCATCATGTAGCATTTTTGTGTTTTTCTAAAGATAAATCTCTAGAACTTTAGTGTCGCTTTGAACAAGATAAACAGTAGCTCAGACCTTCTCATATCATATCCGTCAATTACCTAGACTTAGATCAGGCATATGCTACACACGAGTTTTAAGTTCAGAGTAAATCCTTATATCAAATCAGTCGTATCCAAAACTCAGGAGAATTCAAGGCTGAAAACTAGGTACTTGAAAGGTATTACAATAGAGCAACTATTCATCATTTCTATTTAAGAGATTATTTAGAGTACGCTTTATTTTATTCGGCTCTTAAAAACAAATTAAAGCAAACTAGACTCACCTTTTTATTTTATTTTTACTTTTACTAGATCACACATTATTACTATAACTATATATATTTATTATGAGGATAAATTTTTATTTTGTTTCATTCATCATTCATTTTTAACTATTTAAAAGAAACTAAAAACTAAAACAAAAGGGGAAAGAATACTTACCTGGATACACGGAAGTGCTTCTCCCCCAAGCTAGCTCTTTTGGTGAGGGTTCGGTGTTGCAAGTCCGTTGATCCAGACTTCTCCTTGTGAATTTCATTGATAAAGTACCTCGGTTTGCTCTGAAGATGAGAATTCTTATGATGACGCATTTAATGGTGATGTCACCTTCTTCTGCCCAACTTGTCTTGGTTGTGAGTTTTGATTTTGGTTTGATAGATTCAAGACCTTCACTTATAGAAATTTAGGGAATCGAATGTCTTCCCCCACACTTTGCTTGAAGTGTGTCCTGCTCATAAAACAAGGTAGAGATCAAGTGCATGGGCTCTATTGGTGGGAGAACACCAACAGAACCAAAACTTTACTTATTCCTCTCTATTCTTAGGCACATTGAACAAGATGAAGTTGATGTTATGTGTTTTGTTCAATTACAACATGGGTGATAAGATTAAAAGATTGAGTATGAGTGTAGCATTTGAAGATATTTGGCCAAAAGGGTTGAATTGCTTAACCCATGAAAGGATTGTCTATCTGTGAATAATGTACCAATCTTTACATGATTATGACTATCATCTTCTAGAGTTAGGATGTGCACTATTCAACTTATTTGGTTAAGACTATGGGATCAAGAAAGTGGTGCTAGGAACAAGCTTAAAGAACAAGACATGTTGATCTAATCAGGTTCGATCAGGTAAATTATAACTCAAACATATTTTGTTTCTTATTTATGTGCCTACGAGAATCAAGGAAAAGCTTTTTTTTAAATAATGACCATTTACCTTAGGATGTTACCTTTGTCATTGGAGCGTAATGTCACCATATGACGAAGGGTAGATGACTCATGATGGTCCTTCCCTTTTACTTGAAGTTTTCCTTGTTCGGCTAGTCTCGTAGCTTGAGCTGTTCATGAGCTTTTTGTTTCCTAAATTACACCCTTTCTTTATCATCCTTTAGTCATGCCATCTTTCTGCTCTTTGATCTTTTGACACCTTGTTAGACCTTTTGCCTTACTAATTGTTTTGTGCTTGCAAAGGATTAGTGGACAACACATACCTGAAGGAATATACAATTTTGAAACACGGGTTGTTTGTCTAGAATTTTGTAATTTCCCTCTATGCTAATGAAAAGATGGTTTTGGGATTACTTTAGTATAGAGATCATGTTTTATACAAGCATGGCTCAAGGCAAAGGTAACTTGCAGCAACAGACAAAGTGAATGAACTTTGGTACTTATAATTCTTTCATCCATGTTGAATCAGATATGTAGTTCTTACATCTATAATGAATGAGTTGTGTCTTGCTTCATCTCCGATTTGAATTCATCTTGTGACTTACCAATATTGAATTAAAAGTTTCCTGCATAGGGGTAGTCCAACAAAATATCTAGTATCTACTAAGGTATACCATTGGCTCAAAAATCAACCTAGACACCATGTCTAATTTGATTTAGGAAGGCATTTTAACCTAAGCACCATGCTTAATTTAAAAAGCCTTTGGAAGTAAGATCAACACAACTCTTGGTTCAAGAATCAAACAAAACACCGTGTCTAATTTAATTCAGGAATACAGTTTAAACTAAGCACCATGCCTAATTTAAAAGGTGTATGAAAATACTTCAAAACCTACGCATACTATAGTAAACAAAGATAGCATGAAAGTATTGTAGAGATTTATTCAAATAGAGATGAATGAACATGATTGTTGTTTAGCAAGTTGAGCATGATTTAAAGATAGAGACAACCAAGATGAATTAGCAACATGGCATAAAATTTTTCAAAGAAACCCATCCCCCAGGCTTGAATTTTGCAAGGTAAACTCAAGTTTGGATGGATGTGATTTAGTGTTGCATGATGATTGGTTGGACATACCTTGAGTCATCATCCTTCATTGTTTTTGCTTTTAACCTAGAATGGTGTTGACGGTCACTAACACCAATTATAAACCGTCAACATAACCTGCATATATACTTAATTCCATCACCAAACAAAGGTATAGGGGTTTAAACTAATGAATTCCACGAGCTTTGGTGAATATGTGATTACAGGAGGATTTATCTAGAAAATAGCTCCTGGGACCACTATCATACACTCCAAGCAAGCAAACCGACGACAACAAGTGATTCAACCCGCCAAAACTACGAAAGACAACTCTAGAAGGTTCTAGAATACACCATGTTAAAGCTTGGGCCAAACAATCAAGAAACTGGGCCGACCGACCCACCCCCTAGGTTGGCCGACCTGCCACAGAGCCCGCTTGCCCTTTGCCGCCTTGTACTCCTTCCTACGATCTACACCACTGATTCTAAGATGGTTTTATGTCGGTTTATCCAATGGTGGTCGGGGGAGTTGATGCGGATCGATGACATTGTCATTCCTTGCCCCCTACTCCACCTTGGCCTATATAAGGATGTCTAGACCCCCTCCCTAGAGCCATCCTAAAACCCTAATTCATATTCTCTTTGTCAGGATCAGAGCCAGCTATCAAGAGAAGATTAGTCATCCATAGGATCTAGTCTTGTAAATAATAGTGAGATGGAGAGTGAGGAAAGAGTTTGGAGGAAGTGTCGGCCTATCGGTGATCTCTCTACGGCTTGTACCTTGGCGTATCCAAGTTTTACTTGAGCTTGATTCTAACATTTCTCTAGTAATCAACTTCTGATTCAAGTAAGCATGTTGTTTATATTGTTCATTAGGTTTGCGACTCTTTTAAGTGCTTTATTCTCTACATATGGGAAATAAAGTATTAATCATAAGTGTAAGCATGGTGCTTAGACTTAGGTTAATCGTGGATGCACCCTGCATTCTAGAAGGTGGTTGCGAAGGAAAGCATCCTCTGCTGGTGTCTTTCCTTAGTAATGTCCCTAGTTGAATAGTAGAAGACATAATTTTACCCAAGTCAGAACTAGAGAACTTTCGTTATCCTCTCTATGCTCCTATTTATCCTAACCTTATTTCTACCCTTAGTTAAGTTTGACCATAGTTAGTCTCACACATTTCCCTATGGATATGATACTTGGAATACCTTCGGGTGAAAGCTATAGCGGTATCCATGCGTTTGCAGATTTATCTGTGTGTGTTAAATATACCAACAAGCGTATCACTGGCATGTCTCACAAAACTGTAAGATGGAAGTTGTTTCCATTCTCTTTGACGGGAAGAGCTAAATATTGGTACAGTCAAACCGTAGGAAGTATGCAAGGAGATTGGGAAACGTTATGCTCTAAATTTTGTTTACGTTTCTTTTCCATCTCTAAAGTGGTTAGCCTTCGAAAAGAGGTTCTAAATTTTAGACAACTAGAAGAAGAATCTCTTGGCACATCATGGGATCATTTTAATGACCTCATCATCATTGGACCGGACCTTGCTAGTCTAGACCCAATGTCCCTTCAACATTTTTACATTGGTATTAGCAAGGATTCCATAGAATCCCTTGATGCAACCTCTAGAGGAGCTTTCCTTCATTTGTCTACTAGTGAAGCAAGGGCTATGCTTAATAGAATTAGTGGGAAAACTCCCTGCACTAGCATTCATAATGAACTCCCCGAGAAAGAGAAGAAATCATCTCCCAATCAAGAAGAGGAAATTTTGATAGCCAAATCACAACCACTTCAATCCCAAGTTTAGCTATCAATCCTGAACCACCAATACCCCAAAATCCCCTAAGAGAAGAAGGAATTCCATTGTTGGAAATCCCTATTGAAATTAAGGATGACCTCTTTGGTGCTGATTTTGGGAGAGCATTAAATTCTCATCTTCATAAGAGACCTTCGAGCGAATATAATTCAAATCCTCTCAAGAAGGGATCTCTTAGAAAGTGTCCTTATTCCCATATAGGACATTGGGAAGAATTCAAGGATGGCATTTCAAGTAATGCCATAGAAGGAGGGCTGAGCCATCCAGAAGTCATTCTTATCTTCTCCCCTTCTATGTCCACATTAGATGTCTCATCTAAACCCATCTTCCAACCCATCCTTGACCCTGGTGATCCCTCTTATGCTCTCTCTCCTAAGTCTCATGATGACTCTAGAAATCTACTAAGACAACCAAAGCATAGGAATCATGAAGGCCACAAGGATGACCAAAAAGAGCAACAATAATAGTTGGAATGTAGTAAGAACTTGTATACTGTTGCTAAAGAATGGATGGACAAGGACGAAGCCTTATGGGTAGAATCTAAACTTGGCTTAGATCCAAATGGTGAGCTTAAATCAATCTCTTTAATAAACATGACTCATCCAAGTTTGGAGGAGGCCTTAGACGAGATTAACCTGAGAGCCACCAATCTATGGGAAATCTTGGATAATAAAACGTCCAATGAATGTCATAGGCATGGAATAATGGAGACAATGTTTCTGCCCATAGACATTTATGAAGAAACACCCTTAGAGCTTGAAAAGAAAGATAACATCAACGAGCATGGAAGTTATTTCATGAACACCTCATCAAATCCATGCTCGCATGAGAAATCTCCAGAATTAATTGGTCTCTCCAACATTGCCACACATGAGATCTTCAACCCCCTCATTCTCCTTGTTCATAAAGACTTTGAAAGGGTGGTTGTAGATGCATATGTTTATCATAAATATTGAAGATCTCATTGTGTGAATCTTGAGATAGGTACACAAAAGTTGATGTTGGAGGGGAAACCACTTCACTAACTTGAGTGCAATTAGAAGGTTTCCCAAGGACAAGCTTTTATCCTAAAGCAAGCACTTTTGGGAGATAACATGAGCTTTTACTTTATGATGTAATGCCCTTGTGAAGTGAGCATAGAAATATAATTATGAAAATATTTCTTTGGGTATTTTTGTCACTAAGCATTCTAGGTTTGAAGCAAAAAGAATGAAAGATGATGACTCAAGGTATGTCCAACCAATCATCATGCAACACTAAATCACATCCATCCAAACTTGACTTTACCTTGCAAAATTCAAGCCTGGGGAATGAGCTTTGAAAAATCTTATGCCATGTTGCTAATTCATCTTGGTTGTCTCTACCTTTAAATCATACTCAACTTGCTAAACAACAATCATGTTCATTCATCTCTATTTGAATAAATCTCTACAATACTTTCATGCTACCTTTGTTTATTATAGTATGTGTAGGTTTTGAAGTATTTTCATACACCTTTTAAATTAGGCATGGTGCTTAGTTTAAACTGTTTTCCTGAATTAAATTAGACAAGGTGTTTAGTTTTATTCTTGAACCAAGAGGTGTGTTGATCTTACTTCCAAAGACTTTTTAAATTAAGCATGGTGCTTAGGTTAAAATGACATCCTAAATCAAATTAGACATGGTGTCTAGGTTGATTTTTGAGCCAATAGTATGCCTTAGTAGATACTGAATATTTTGTTGGACTAACCTTATGTAGGAAACTTTTAATTCAATATTGGTAAGTCACAAGATGAATTCAAATCGGAGATGAAGCAAGACACACCTCATTCATTATAGATGTAAGAACTACATACCTCATTCAACATGGATGAAAGAACTATAAGTACCAAAGTTCATTCACTTTGTCTTTTGCTGCAAGTTACCTTTGCCTTGAGCCATGCTTGTATAAAACATGATCTCTATACTAAAGCAATCCCAAAACCATTTTTTCAATAGCATAGAGAGAAATTACAAAATTCTAGACAAACAACCCATGTTTCAAAATTGTATAGTCCTTTGGGTATGTGTTGTCCATTAATCCTTTGCAGGCATAAAACAATGAGTGAGGCAAAAGGTCTAACAAGGTGTCAAAAGATCGAAGAGCAAAAAGATGGCATGACAAAAGGATGAGAAAGAAAAGGTGCAATCTAGGAGACAAGAAGGTCATCAACAACTCATACTGTGAGGCTAGCCAAACAAGGAAAACTTCAAGTAAAAGGGAAGGATCATCATGAGTCATCTACCCTTCATCATATGGTGACATTACGCTCCAATGATAAAGGTAACATCCTAAGATAAATGGTCATTATTTTAAAAGTTTTTTCTTGATTCTGGTAGGCACATAAATAAGAAACAAAATATGTTTGAGTTACAATTTACCTAATTAGACCTGATTAGCTCAACATGTCTTGTTCTTTAAGCTTGTTCCTAGCACCACTTTCTTGATCTCATAGTTTTAACCAAATGAGCTAAACTATTGCACATTCTATCTCTAGAAAATGATAGTCATAATCATATAAAGTTTGATACATTATGTAAAGATAGACAATCCTTCCAAGGGTTAAGAAACTCAACCCTTTTGGACAAATGAACTTAAATGCTACATACATGCTCAATCTTCTGATCTTATCACCCATGACATAATTGAACAAAGCACATAAACATTAACTTCGTCATATTCAATGTACCTAAGGTTAGAGAGGAATGAATAAATTTTTGGTTTTGTTGGTGTTTTCCCACCAACAGAGCCCATGCACTTGATCTTTACCTTGTCTTATGTGTAGGACACACTTCAAGCAAAGTGTGGGGGAAGAAAGTTGACTCCCCAATTTCTACAAGTAAAGGTTCTGAACCTGCTAAACCAAAATCAAACTAAAAACCAAGATGGGTTTGGCGGAAAAAGGTGACATCACCATTAGAGGCACCACCACAAGAATCCTCATCTTTAGAGCAAACTGAGGTACTTGGTCAATAAACTTCACAAGGAGAAGCTCGGTTCGAAGAACTTAAAATACCAAACCCTCACCGAAAGAGCTAGCTTGGGGGAGAAGCACTCCCGTGTATCCAGGTAAGTATTCTTTCCTTTTGTTCTAGTTTTAGTTTCTTTTAAATAGTTAAGAAAATTGTAAAATTAAAAACAAAATAAAAGATGTGTCTAGTTTGCTTTAATTTATTTTTAAGAGCTGAATAAAATAAAGAGGACTTAGAATAATCACTTAAATGGAAATGGTGAATAGTTGCTTTATTGTAATTCCTTTCAAGTACCTAGTTTTCAGCCTTGAATTCTCCTGAGTTTTGGATAAGATTGTTTTGATATAAGGATTTACTCTGAACTTGGAACTCGTGGGTAGTGAATGATTGATCTAAGTCTAGGTAATTGATGGATATGATATGAGAAGGTCTGAGCTGCTGTTTATCTTGTTCCAAGTAACACTAAAGTTCTAGAGATTTACTTTTTGAAAAAACACACAAATGCTATATGATGAGTTCCTATATGACAAAGCTTGAATTTCCACCAAAGCCATACATGTTATTTAGGCTAAGAAAACTTCCACATATATGTTGCTTACTTTTACATTGAGCGTTGTCAAGCTTTGTTGACCCTTATGAGTGGTTTGTCATGCTCTTAAAATCAAGATCACGCACACACCACATACACATATACCTACTGCTCCTACACTGGGAGTATGCAAAATTTGCCTTCCATCTAGATCCACCAAAAAAATGTTTTACTCCTACACTAGGAGTGAACAGCAAAAACATGCCTGATAGGTTTTTCATCCACCAAAAAAATGCTCCAAGTTCTTGTTGCTATCTCTCAAAGTTTTGTTGCCGAAAAGAGGCATGGGGCTATGCAACAGTTATTCATAAAAAAGAGTTGAAGAAACAAATGGACAAGTGTTCGAGATATTTAAAACAATGGTACTCAGATGCCCGCCTAAAAAAGAAAAGATGAATAAGATAGCCCCTGTTCTCTAGTAAATGTTTTCAAGTTTCAAAGGAGAGATATGTTTTCAAGGAGCATAGTAGAATTAGGTTAGCCACCATATATCCACATACATGCACATCTTGATTTGATTGTATGACTCAATTCTCTTTGGATCCATTGTTTGACTTTACAATATATGCATTGCAAGTATGCTTTAGCTTCCTGCCTATCTATGAACTCCACATAAACCTTGAGACATAGTGCTTGAGACATAGTGCTTGACTTGATCATTCTATCTTTCAATTGCTCAAGACCCAAGTGAAGGCTAAGAAACCCCATGGTTGAAGGTAATATGGGTAAGTTTGAAAGTCAAATCAATTTGTTCTAATCCAGAGGAGAATTTTTTATTGAACGCATGTGTACTTTTGAGGCGTGAAAACATTGTAGCAACTCCTAATACATTGCTGAGTTTAGCTTTGCTCAGGGACTGGCAAAGGTTAAGCTCTGGGGGCTTGTTGATGGTCACTAACACCAATTATAAACCGTCAACATAACCTGCATATATACTTAATTCCATCACCAAATATAGGTATAGGGGTTTAAACTAATAAATTCTATGAGCTTTGGTGAATATGTGACTGCAGGAGGATTTATCTAGAAAACAGCTGCTAGGACCACTGTCATACACTGCAAATAAGCAAACCGATGACAACAAGTGATTCAACCAGCAAAAACTATGAAAGATAACTCTAGAAGGTTTTAGAAGACACCACGCCGAAGCTTGGGCCAAACGGTCACGAAAGTGGGTCGGTCGGCCTACTACGAAGCCCGCTTGCCCTCTGCCGCCTCATACTCCTTCCTACGATCTACACCATTGATTCTAAGACGGTTTTAAGTCGGTTTGTCCAACAGTGGTCAGGGGAGTTGATGTGAATCGATGACGTAGTGATTCCTTGCCCCCAACTCCACCTCGATTCCTTGCCCCCTACTCCACCTCGGCCTATATAAGGATGCCTAGACCCCCCCTCCCTAGAGCCATCCTAAAACCCTAATTCATATTCTCTTCGTTAGGATCAGAGCCAGCTGTCAAGAGAAGATTAGTCATCCATAGGATCTAGTCTTGTAAATAATAGTGAGATGGAGAGTGAGAGGAGAGTTTGGAGGAAATGCCGGCCTATTGGTGCTCTCTCTATGGCTTGTACCTTGGTGGATCCAAGTTCTACTTGAGCTTGGTTCTAAGATTTCTCTGGTAATCAACTTCTGATTCAAGTAAGCATCTTGTTTATATTGTTCATTAGGTTTGTGACTCTTTTGAGTGCTTTATTCTCTACATAGGGGGAGTAAAGTATTAATCGTAAGTCTAAGTGTAGTGTTTAGACTTAGGTTAATCATGGATGCACCCTACATTCTAGAAGGTGGTAGATCGTGTGAGTGACATAAGTTCTATATAGCTTGTACTATATAGCTTCGGTGATCCTTTGTAGTCCACCTCCCGTCTGTAGGCGCACGTAGAACGCAGTTGCGAAGAAAAGCATCCTCTGCTAGTGTCTTTCCCTAGTAATGTCCCTAGTAAAAGATATAAGCTTACCCAAGTCAGAACTAGAGAACTTTAGTTTTCCTCTCTGTGCTCCTATTTATCCTAACCTTGTTGCTACCCTTAGTTAAGTTAGACCGTTGTTAGTCTCACATGTTTCCCTATGGATACGATACTTGAAATACCTCTGGGTGAAAGCTACAGTGGTATCCGTGCGCTTGCAGATTTATCTATGTGCGTTAAATATACCAACAAATGGTTAGTGACAAAAATACCTAAAGGAATATTTTCACAATTATGTTTCTATGCTCACTTCACAAGGGCATTACAACAAAAAGTGAAAGCTCATGTTGTCTCCTGAATGTGCTTGCTTTACGACAAAAGCTCATCCTTGTAAATCCTCCTAATTGCACTCAAGTTGGTGAAGTGGTTTCCCCTCCAACATCAATCTTTGTGTACCTATCTCAAGATTCACACAACAAGATCAGCAATATTTATGATAAACATATGCATCTACAAATATGATAGAACCGCCTAATCTAGCGCCTCCCAAGAGGGCTCGTCTTCCATTAGACACTAAGCACTCGAGGGAGAACACCAAATTACGTTGTTCCATTGGGCACACCCCAAGGGAGAACCCAAAAATCCATATTTTTTCATCAGGATCACAAATGAGAGAATAAAGCTTACAACATTATTAACCATTTCTTACATCACTTTTAATACAACATCAGAGTATAATAGTTATTGTTATAACATCATAATGTAATCATATTATCAGAGTTAGGAACAATTTAATTGAACAGCGGAATATAAACATGTGAACAGATTTACAGCAGAATAAATATATATTCATGAAATAATGAGGCATTGATATATAAACAATGACAACAGATTATAAAACTTTCATTTATAATAACATTTAGTGAGAGTTATAAATAAAAACTATGATCGCAGCGTAAAGGAAATCATCTCTGAGCCCACTAGGAGGAATCCACACACAAGAGTCAGCTCTAGCATCCACCTATCACCTGCAATAGGGGAAATAAGTACTCAATTGTACTCATCAAGACTTACCCAATAGGAGGAAAGAAAATACTCTAAGGATATGCAAGGCTATCTGGCTTGTGGGTTTATTACATCTGTAGGAGCATTACTAAAAGTGTGGCCTTATATTCGATTTTTATTAGCGGTGCTTTAGTTCATTAAATAATCAGTCTATATAAGCACCTATGCTACTTTCAAGCAGGTGGTAAGCAATCAGATTTTCTTTTTCCATCTTTCATCTTTCAGTTCTTACTATGGTGCTAGGCCGTAGACAAGCCACACCAGATCACCCGGCGATTCGTGAATCAATGCCCCCAGCTGGGTATCCCAAAAACACACACCTCGCTTGTACCAAAGGCATAAGCAGGACCAACCCACTACCCTCCTATCATGGGGTCTAGGTCCTCGTCCAAACTAGGACTCCAAGCCCCCACCCCTGAGTCTCGGACTTAGTGCGGTGCAAGGACCTCCTAACCCAAAAACAACCATGACAGTCGGTCCGAAAAGAGCCAGAACCCATGACAAGAGAGTAACAAGTCTTCCAAGCGCCCATACCCAAGTATGTGCTCAAGATAATAAGTCTGTGACTTGCCTAGAGTCTTATGCAACAGCCGGTCTTTAACCAACATAGGCAAGGAAAGCAGTGTAACCAAGCTATGCCCGTAGCCACAGGACATAACCTCTTACACCCACCAATACCCAAACCATATCTCTGTCCGGTCATCATTTTTCCTTTCCGCCATTTATATTTTCCAAGTGATAATAATACAGTAATATATTTCCTATCTCTCGCGAGTGACAGGCAATCACTCGACTTCTACTAGAGTCCTGTAGCATAGCAACCTACACGATCCTGTCATACTAGTAAGACTCATAGGATAAAGATATATATATATTATATATATATGCAAGTGGGTTTCATTCAACTCCTTAAAACTTAATGCACAAATATAATTTAAAGTGCAAAAAGTAGGGGTTATGCACCGGGGCTTGCCTGGGTAAAATATAACCAAAAGTTAGTATTTGCATCTTTAGATCATCCACCATCATCTGAATAGAAAGCCCATTGCATCATCTCCTAGAGAGAACATCATTACACCATCTTCAGATTCCCACTCATCCTTCACTTGATCCGTTGATCCATCATCGTACCTATATGATATGCAATGCAATGCAATGCAAAGACGTAATTAATCGACTACAATCGTGACTCATAAAAATACGATTTATGCCTTTCAAGTTAATGGGCTAGTTCTAATGACGATCGTAATTGGGCTATGTGTCTAGGTTGTCGAATAAGACGTTATTTCCCAACAATATTTTAGTTATACAAACCCAAGTTGTTTCCTTATTCCGTTCTATCGATTTAATCTTTGTTTGAAATAGAGCATCATTAACTATCTAGCATATTAATTATTCTAGAGCTACAAAAATTACAGTGGGTAACTAATATTGCTAGGAACCTACTATAAAAATTTCAAATCCAACGCTTTTACCAATTTACCATAACCATTCCTACAAGTTGATATTTTTAACGATATTAAGTATCTCAATTTAATTATATAGTTTCCAAGAATATTATCAAATTATGTGAACAAAATATACTAGCAGATAGATCATGATTTTAGAAACTCAACAAAATTGGTTTCACCATTTTTGGACACCTACACAATTTTATTTTGATTTTACAAATTTACTTCCAAAACTAAATTAGCTAAATGGTTTCTAGAACAAAAAGGTTGACGGTGGCAAAGCGGCCTAGCAGTCCCAACGCGAACGCGTGGCCCAGACGAGCGCGGCACCAGGCCGGCCCAGGCAGAGCGTGACACGCGTGGCCCAGCGCGGGCAGTGGCACGGATGGTCCAGCGATGCGCTCGGTCGATGGCCCAGCGAAGGCCGGTGGCCCACCAGGCGCGCACGCAACAGCGGCCCATGCGGCCAAGCCCAAACATAATGGCAGTTTTGCACTAAAACCCTTGAACTTTCCCCTAATTAACTAAGCCCCAATTTGTGAATCTATGAGTCTCGCATTTTTGTAAAATGAACACAGTAAAAATTGCTATTTACGTTAGGGTCCCTTTTCTACCTTCTCGAAAGTAGAGCACGGCACAGAGGCACCGGCCGACGGTAGCAGCAACGGCGTGGTGGGGCCAGGGAAGGCACGGTGGTGGTGGACAACCCGCCGGCGAGCAACACGGGGACCTGCGCGGCCTAGGGCTGAGGCGGCCAGGAACCGACAATGGCCACAACAGCCAGGTTGTGTGCGCCAGGGGTGGCAATGGTGGTTGCAGTGCTGGGGGTGCAGCGGAGCCTGAAAGGGATGCGGAAGGGTGGCGCTAGCAGCGGAGACGGAGTGGCACGAGGAGGTGAGCGGACCACGACCGGGGAAGCTGGCCGAACACGGCGGGGTCAGTGGTGATGTGGCAAGGAGGCAGTGCTGTGGGCACGAGCATGGCATGCTCTGGTGTAGCAGTGGTAAGCAGAGGGAGGGAGTCACGCACAGGCTTGGGCACGCCGGAGCATGCGATGGCTGGGTAGCACGAGCGGCTATGGTGGATGGGTGCCCTGCTCGACTACGGCAATGAGGAAGGCGCTCAGAAGGACGGCGCAGGGCACATGCGCTGGCAACGGAGGTGGAGCGGTGATGGGAACAGGTCATGGAGCTATGGACCAGCGTGAGGCCACCGAGCTTGCTCACTCGTGAGGGGAAAGGGAAGAGACGATGGTGGGCACCGGTGGCACCTGGAAGGGCAGCGCTACGGCTGTGGTCTAGTGTGGGACCGTGGGCGGTGCTCCAGGCTTGGGCATGGAGTAAGGATGCGGATGGATGAGGGACTTTACATTGCAGAGCCAGGCAGTTCACGATAGTCAGCAGCGCAAGAGCGCGCGACGCGGGAAGGAAAAAGGAGAGACACTGGTGTAGAGCGGGAGCAGCAGTAGCAGCTCAGAGATGACCCGACCTGCTCGACACAGAGGCAGACAGCAGCAGCAGGCAAGGACAATCAGATACTGCTGCAGGTTGAAGCGACGAAACTGGTAGTGAGGGAGGGAAATCAATCGAAGTCGTACACGACAGCAGTAGCCTGGCCAACTTTCTTTAAGGCGCTCTCAGAGAAAGGATGTGAGGGAGAGGGAGCAGCGGCACAGCATTGGGACTCAACAACACGACGCGATGCGAATAACTCTGATGATTGATTCTGAGTGGGGAAATGCACCACCGTATTTAAGTGGCCAGGACGGCAGCAGTGTCGTAGGCCTCGGCCAGCTGCAGCAGCAAGATGATGGATGGAGTAATGCAGTGCGTGGCCAGCGCAGTATGGGATACAGCGGTGACAAGACCCTACACGCAGACCATGTCCCGACGCGGCTAGCTAGCATGAGATTGGTTTCAACAAAGCTCAAATTAAATTAGATTCAAAGCTATATATATATATCGTTCTATTTATTAATAGATTTTATTTTATTTATAAAAGTTGCTTTTCATGCTTAATCTAATAGAACAAACCATTCACTATTTATTTGCTAGAGTGTTCGTTCGACATTCCTAAATATCTTTACGCACTGAGTGATTTAACTTGGGTGTTGATTCGAGTCCACAAAACTAAGTCTCACAGGATTCACTTATCACATCAAGTACGTTTTGAATCAAAAATCCGAGAAACTTGTTTCGAAAATTGTTCTTAGGCCTAAATCACGGTGCTAAACAAGCTCGTAACACCAGAGGTGTTACAACAATCACCCTTTCAAAGTCTTTATGAACAAAGAGAATGAGCAGGTTGAAGATCTTGTGTGTGGCAATGTTGGAGAGGCCAATTAATTGAGGAGATTTCTCATATATGCGAGTATGGATTTGATGCGGTGTTCATAAAATAACTTCCGTACTCGTTGATGTTATCTTCCTTTTCAAGCTCTAAGGGTATTTTTTTCATGAATGTCTATAGGCGTAAATATTTTCTCCATCATTCCATGCCTATGACATTCATTGGACATTTTATTGTCCAAGATTTTCCTTAGATTGGTGACTCTTGAGTTGATCTCGTCTAAGGCGTCCTCCAAACTTGGATAAGTCATGTTTATTAAATGGATTGATTTAAGCTCACCGTTTGGATCTAAGCCAAGTTTGGATTCTACCCATAAGGCTTTGTCCTTGCCCATCCATTCTTTAGCAACGGCATATAAGTTCTTAATACATTCTAGCCACTGTCGTTGCTTTTTTTGTCATCCTTGTGGCCTTCATGATTCCTATGCTTTGGCTGTCTAAGCGGATTTCTAGGGTCATCATGAGACTTAGGAGAGAGAGCATAAGAGGGATCATCGAGGTCATGGATGAGTTTAGAGATGTGTTTAGATGCGACATCTAATATGGGCATAGAAGGGGAAAGAACAGGAATGGCTTCTAGATAGCTTGGCTCTCCTTCTATGGTTTCACTAGACATGCCACCCTTGTGTTCTTCCCAATGTCCTATATGGGAATAAGGACATTTTCCAAGAGATCCCTTCTTGAGAGGATTTGAATTATATTCGCTCGAAGGTCTCTTGTGGAACTGGAAGTTTAAGCTTTTCCCAAAATCAACATAAAAAAGATCATCCTCACAAGAAATTTCACAAGGTTGAATTTCTTCTTCTCTTGGATGATTTTGGGGTATTGATGGTTCAGGATTGACAGCTAAATCTTGGTATTAGAGTGGTTGTGATTTGGCAATCAAAACTTCATTTTCTTGTTCGGGAGATGATTCCTTCTTTTCCTCGGGGAGTTCATTGTGAATGCTAGTGCAGGGAGTCTTTTCACTAATTCTATCAACCATAGATCTTGCTTCACTAGCAGACAGATGAAGGAAAACTACTCTAGAGGCTGCATTAAGGGATTCCATGGAATCTTTGCTAAGACCCATATAAAAATATTGAAGAAGTACAGGGTCTTGAATGGCAAGGTCTAGGCTAGTGATGACGAGTTTATTAAAATGATCCTTCGATGTACCAAGAGATTCTTTTTCTAGTTGTCTAAAATTTAGAACCTCTTTCCGAAGGATAACCACTTTAGAGATGGGAAAGAAACGTAAACAAAATTTAGAGCATAATGTTTCCCAATCTCCTTGCATACTTTCTATGGTTTGACTATACCAATGTTTAGCTCTTCCTATCAAAGAGAACGGAAATAACTTCCATCTTACGGTTTTGTCAGACATGCCAGCGATACGCAAGCATGCACAGGTCTGTTCAAACTCTTGTAGGTGTGAGTATGGGTTTTCATCGCCTTCTCTTGAGAAGGATTTATCCCGAATCAATTTTATAAAATATGGGCGCAGCTCATAGTTAGGTGTTAGGATGGGCTCTGAAGATTTTGGTGGCTCTAGGCTTGCGCTCGTGGGTTTAGCATATTGAAAGATAGAAGTGGAATCCATGCTAAATGAAAAAGTAAAATAAAAGAAAGAATAAAAGATAAAGTGTTAAGCTAGGCTCGAAGTTAATTTAGCAATCGTTTCCCCGGCAACGGCGCCAAAAAGCTTGTTGGTATATTTAACACACACAGATAAATCCACAAGCGCACGGATACCGCTGTAGCTTTCACCCGAAGGTATTCCAAGTATCATATCCATAGGAAAACATGTGAGACTAACTACAGTGTAACTTAACTAAGGATAGCAACAAGGTTAGGATAAATAGGAGCATAGAGATGATAACTAAAGTTCTCTAGTTCCGACTTGGGTAAGCTTATGTCTTATACTACTCAACTGGGGACATTACTAGGGAAAGACACCAGCAAAGGATGCTTTCCTTGACAACCACATCCTACGTGTGCCTATAGACGGGAGGTGGACTACAAAGGATCAACGAAGCTATATAGTATAGGCTAGATAGAACTTATATCACTCACGCGATCTACCACCTTCCCAAATGCAGGGTGCATCCACAATTAACCTAAGTCTAAGAACCACGGTTACACTTACGATTAATACTCTACTCCCCCTAGGAATCAAATAAAGCACCCAAAAGAGAGTTGTGAACTTGAAGAATAATATAAAAAAGATGCTTACTTGAATCAGAAGTTGATTACCAAAGAAATCTCAGACGCAAGCTTAGGTGGAACTTGAATCCGACAAGGTACAAGCTGTAGAGAGAGCAACGATAGGCCGGCACCTCCTCCAAACTCTTCCCTCACTCTCTATCTCACTATTATTTATAAGATCCTATGGAGGACTTCTCTTGATAGCTGGCTCTGATCCTTATGATATGAATTAGGGTTTTAGGATGGCTCCAGCGAGGGTGGCAGGGGCTGGTATATATAGGCTAGAGCATCCAATGTGAGTTCTTAGATCAAACCGACTTAAAGGACGACGTAGATGCAACCTAGGAGGCGGTGGAGAACCGACATAACAACGGGGAGGCTAACATGGGGGGCCACAGGTCGAGCGGCCTCTAGGTAGGGCTAGCCGGCCCCACATGTCAGAGACATGGACTCCGCTTCGGTGATTCGCCTTCTGGAGTCTTCTAGAGTCTTTCCACGTCGATTACGCGGCGGAATTTCATAATTTTCTTTGACGAATAGGTCCCCCTTGACAGTTTTCTGGATAAACCCTACTGAAAACACATATTCACCAAAACTCGTAGAATTTTTTAGTTTAAACCCCTATACCTATGTTTGGTGATGGAATTAAGTATAAATACAGGTTGTTGACGGATTATAATGGATGTTAGTGACCGTCAATAGGCGCCTGCTGCGCGAGCGGCTGGAGAGCGAGGGCAAGTGCGGTCGCTGCATGGCTAGGCACAGGTTTCCACGTGACATGGTGAGGTGGCTCGGAGCGAAGGCGTGGGAGCGGCGGTGGTGGCACGACTGCTCGGGATCAAACGCGAGCGCGGTCCTCGGGCTACGGCAGCGACGGCGCAAGGCGGGCAAGAAGGGGTGCGGCTACGGCCGCTGCATGCCTAGGCAAGCATGGCCACGCGCCATGGCATGGCGGCTAGGCTGTGCGAGGAGCGCGGGGGAGAAGACAACCCTATAGTGGGGTTGATGATGGGTGGGCCCCATCCGTCGGTGACCTTGCTGCGGGGTCCCCATGTGGCAGCGAGAGGGAAGAGGGGGGCACAGGCTGTTGTTGCGACTTGGGCCAGCCAGCTGGCTAGGCCAGCTGCCAACGTGGGAGGGGAGGGCGCGGCCAGGCCACTGTTAGGCTGGGCCTCAGCGGTTGTAGGCAAGAGGGAAGGGGAGGGAAAGAAAAAGAAAAAGATTTCTATTTTTCTAAGGGGAAATTAGAAAGAATCTTCACCCTATTTTGATATAAACACGAAACTAAACACACAATGACAACCAATAAAAACTGTGCAGCAGCATGAATGCAATAATCATTGTTTCTACCTTATATTTCTTTTTAGTTTATTTTGTAAAATGTTTATCCTACCCTAGGAAAATTAAATACCACTACAGCTAAATTAAATTCAAACTAATTCAAATAAGAACTAAATTTCAGAATTTGAAAATTAGGGTGTTACAGTAACTTGACCAACCGACAGAAGATTCATAGAAAACTAAGGTACAAAAGAAACATTGGGTACAGAAAAATTGTAAGGATCCTTAATAGGCCTAGAGGGGGATGAATAGGCGTATATAAAAACTTAAAACAAACTAAAACAACGGATTAGTACACTGCCGGAAGTTCTAGCCCTCTTTGGAACTTCTGACAGTCGTAACTTTCAACAGACTTCTAACGGACTTCTGACAGTAGTTGAAACTTCCGACGCGTATGAAGAACTACAAAAACAGAGTCAAATCGACTTTAAATTTAGATCTACGAACACTACGAGAAATATGTTGGTTTATGAAATTTATGGCATGACATCCGATGAAAAGGTCACTAAATTGACTTGTTTATGACGTTTGCTTTGGAAGCATTTCAACTTAGTGATATAACTAAAAAACGTCAAGAAAACGTCTTAAAGGTAGTCAAATTCTATATTGTGACAATATTTGCTCAGTCATAAACCATGACTACTTAGAAGGCGTCAATATGTATTTGGTGTGAATGAAGAGGAAAAAATATTTGAAAAATGTTGAACCTAGTAGGAAAAATAGCGTACATAACCATTGAGCAAGTAATATATTTGGTGAATAAGATGGATTCTAAATAATTTTATTAACGCTTTGCGTCGCTCAGAAATGCCACCGACCGACCGAGCGCTCAGGCTCAGACGCTTTGCGTCGCTCAGAAATATGCCACCCATAGAAGGAAAAAACCCCATACGTAGAAAGTGCATAACCATTGAGCAAGTAATATATTTGGAGAATAAGAGGGATTCTAAATAATTTTATTAACGCTTTGCGTCGCTCAGAAATGCCACCGACCAACCGATCGCTCAGGGTCAGGCGCTTTGCGTCGCTCAGAAATATGCCACCCAGAGAAGGAAAAACATAAACGCAAAAAATTTCAGTACTCTAGGAATCGAACCCGGGCCACAGACATTGAAGACAGAAGGTCAGAACACCAAGCCAGCATCTTGGTGTAGTAGATGAATGGACATAGTTTGAAGGGCCGAGGCCGAGGCGGAGTGCGGGCTGTATGCGCGGCGCCTGGCTGGCGGCCCAGGCCCAGGTGGAGTGCGCGGGGAGGTGGATGGGGAAGGGTCGGGAGTCGACTGGCGAGGCCCCATGGGCCGAAAATTGGCCACCTGGTCAACACGAGGTCATTCATTTGGGATTTTGGACGAAGGTGGCTAACCAAATGAATTATTTGAGCAATCAATCAACATGCATAAAAACTATATATGGTGCATCAAATATATATCTATATCTAATATTAAAGAGACAAAATCCCTGCCACAAATCTTTTTGTTCTACCTCATTATCTAATATTAAAGAGACAAAATCCCTGCCACAAATCTTTTTGTCCTACCTCATCCGGGTCCATTTTCCTTTCGCGTTTTTTTGCCATATCCGTTTTTCTTTCCATTTTAATGTTCCATGGTCTCCATTTTGTTTTCTAACGTTCAAAATATTTGGACCTGATTTACTATTTTCTATAGTTAAAATGAATTTATGTGTGCTTATCTAAATTAATGCCAAATTGAATTGTGCGTGCCACCAATAAGATCAAAAATATATATTTAGGCTCATACATTTCATCTAGCATGTATCTATGAAATGAATGAAAAAACCACTTGTTTACTAAGGATAATTCGTCCTCCTGAATTCTGATGGCCCACGAGCAGGATTATTACAGAAGTCGTTGCAGTATTACAACAGTTGATACAAATGTATTACATCGAGTTTAAAAGCATAAGTTTTAGCCATCGAGGCAGTAGGGTAGCATGACAGATACCAAATAATACAACACAAAAAAGTGGTCACCCTGCCCAAGGGTGAGACTCAACAACTCAACTAGTGCTGGTGCTCTTCCTCCGGAACCGTCATACAACAGGGGCAAAAGCCTAATTGCTGCTGAGGTTTACCTGCAACATGGGTTAACAAACCCTGAGTACTTGAGGTATATATGCAACAAGACTTAACCGACGTGAGTGGTAGTGTATATTGTTCATAAATGGATACATTTCTCACATAGTTATTGTGGCAGAACCGCCCGAAATAGCGTACTTACGGAGGCGCTTGTCTTCCACCAGACACTAAGCACCCTGAAAGCGAGCTACAGCGAGCGGTGTCCGTCGGGCACACCTCGAGGGAGAACCCGAAAGATCCACATTTTTCCCAATGATTCAATAATGAGAACGAGTTACAATACAAGTCCATTTTATACATCTGGGTTTCTTAAAAAGTATATTATTACAATACCAAATACCAGAGTACGGAATGATAAACAGCGGAAATTAAAAATAACATCTAGCGATAGGGGCGAGGATTTCGTCTGAGCCCACCAGAAGGATTCTCCACACAACGATACTCTTTAAGCATTACCTGCAACAGGGGTAAATAAACCCTGAGTACACAATGTACTCGCAAGACTTACCCGACTACTGGGAATACTTTCCCGACTCCAAGGGATATGATAGGCTTTATGGGTTGCTGATTTTCTTTAGCAGAAAGCAATACTAATAGTAAGTCCTTATTTATGTATTATTATTATCAGTCATATTAAGTTTTCATCTAGCCAATCTATATAAGCACCTGTTCTACTTTCAAGCAAGAGTTGAACAATCAGTTCTGTTTCTTCTCCTTTTTCCACTTTCAGTTCTTACTATGGTGCTAAACCACAGACAAGCCATACCGGATTTCTCGGCGATTCGTGAATCAATGTGCCCAGCTGGGTGCCCCAAAACACACGCCCCGCTTGTACCCTAGGCACAAG
This sequence comes from Miscanthus floridulus, assembly GCF_019320115.1. Taxonomy (NCBI): domain Eukaryota; kingdom Viridiplantae; phylum Streptophyta; class Magnoliopsida; order Poales; family Poaceae; genus Miscanthus; species Miscanthus floridulus. The sequence continues at coordinate 41,846,614 of NC_089584.1, forward strand.
CAGGACTGACTCGTCACTTTCCTGTCCTGGGTGTCTAGGTCCCCATCCAAACTTGGACTCCAAGCCCCCACATCCTGAATCCTAGACTCCGTGTGGTGCAAGGACTTCCACCATCCCTACCTCCAATCAGTCGGTCCGGAAAGAGCCGGATCCGTGACAAGAGAGCAACAAGTCTTCCCTACGCCCATACCCAAGTATGCGCTCGGAACAATAAATCTGTGACTTGCCTAGAGTCATATGCAACGACCGGTCCTTAATCGACACGGACAGGGAAAAAATATACCCGAGCTATGTCCTGTTGGCCGCAGGACACAACCCTTTACATCCACCAATACTCAAACCATATCCCTGCCCGGTCACCATTTACCTTTCCATCATTTTATTATGAGTGATCATATTTTATCACCTATGTGCAAGTAACGGCAGGTTACTCACGCTACCGATATCCTGAGCATAGCAGCTACTCGACCTATACTAGTAGGACTCATAGATAAATATATTTATGCATGTAGTTTCTATAAAATGCCTATAACGTAAATGCACATCATATATATATATATATATATATATATATATATATATATATATATATATATATATATATATATATATATATATATATATATATATATATATATTCAGTGATTATTAAAAATAGGGGTTATGCGCCGGGGCTTGCCTTGGGCAGGCGTCGGGTTAGCAGGGTCAGCACCAACAGGCTCTTGGGCTTCCTCCTGTGCGAAGATCTCCTCCTCATACTCCTCGATCACCTCGTCGTACTCCGGCTTACCGATAGGCACGAAGTCTACCAGTTCGTGATCTACATGAAATGATGATTCAATGTTTAACAATATGACAACAGCAATTCTTAACCCAAAAGTACATCTATTAAACTACTAAGTGGGGTCTACCTACTAAAGGCTAAGCTACGTACCGTCACTACTAACAAGTATGAAACACAACCTACATTCTCATAGCAACTACAGGTATTGCTACTCCTAATACCGATTTAATCGAGATACGATAAAACAAGAGTAATGGCTATTTTATTTAACATCCCATTCTATGACTACAAAATTTAAAGCAAGTACCTAATAACCTAACAAGTCGACTGTAAAATTTTCATATCCATAGCTATCACCAATTACCCACAAATAGTCTTACAAGTATTAATCTATCTAATATTAGTACCCTAGTTTTGAATTTATGATCCAATACTCACCACAGCTAATTGCATTCTAACTGTACTAACAAGTAGATTGTATTTTTGCGAACCTAACAAAACTAGTCTCACTATTTTTGGACAACTAAGCAATTTATTATGATTTTTCAAAGTTTAATTCATAACTAAAATAAATAAACATTTCTTATTTATCGGAATTAAGAAAACTGAATTCTACTCCTGGGCCCAACTCGCGCTGGCTCGGCCCACTCCGCCTTCCCACCCGCGTGTGCCAACAGGCCTCAACACGGCCCAGCCGGCCAACGGCCTGCGACAGAGGAAGGCCCGCGCGCGATGGCAGAATTGCACGAACACCCCCAAACTACTATGAATTCGCAGCGAGCTCTAGGACACTATTTCACCAGTCTAAGGTTTTACAGCTGCACCCTCCCCTTTCACATTCTTCACCACAGTGAAGTCCCCGACAGCCGTGCGCACGCTAGCGCGACGCCGCGGGCACCGAGCGACCACGCCGGCGCCACCCGAGTCTCCTAGGCCTAACTAAGGGGCCAATGGTTACCTTGAAGACAACGCGTGGCGATTGGGGGTGATACGGCAAGCGGAGGCACAGTCCCGAGTTCCCTCCCCGGCGGTGAGCTCGGACCTGCAATGGCGGATATGTTCCCGTGAGCCATAACGAAAATGAAGCAACCCCAATAGACAGCGAGCTCGAGGTACTACCCACGGTGGCCCTAGAGGTGACGGTCTAGCCGGAGAAGGCCCGAGTTGAGCTGGCCACGTGTGCACCGACGAGGTGACAATGCCCGGTGATGGCACGGCCGCGGCGGTGGTGGCTAGCCTACTGTAACGCTACGGCTGAGGTGCACGGGGTGCTCGAGAGGGTACGGCTAAGCTGAGGGTGCACTAAATTTCTACAAGGTGCTCGGAGTGGCTGGCTTGCCATCGGGGGGGCGTCCGTCCGGTCTTAAGGACCTGATGGCGCAGCATTTAGAAATTGGAGCATAGGACGGTGAGAACTGCAGCGCGGTGGGGTAGGCTAGATGACCGGATGCCTAGCGGGGCTGTGGGCGAGACCAATCGAAGTATGGTACTGTCACCATGGTGAATTTGAAGAAGCTGCCCCGGCGGCCATGGAGACAGCGGAGGTAGGGGAGTCCTGGCGTGGCTTGGCTCGGAGCGGCTATGGCTGTCAACGCAACAAGCCAACGCGTACCACGATGGGGGACAACGGGACGTGCCCTAGGCTACTGTCCACGTAGCCACGGCTGCAAGCCGATGAGACTTGGCACAGCGTCGCAGCGGGTAGCGCCAGACAAAGGGGCAGTGCGATGCAACGTGGAAGGGATGGTGAAGCAGGCTATCGTCCTCCACGTGAGCAGCCAAGGAGAGTCAATGGAGTAGTGCCGGGCTTGGCTATTGGCGTCGTGAAGCGCGTGGCCCGGTGCGCCTTCGGCCAAAACAGGGCAGACATGGCGCGGTAGAGCACGACCGGCGTCCTGGGCGTAGCACGTCAGTCGGCGAGGTGACCCGCGCACCAGCGAGGGCAGCAAGCAGCCAAGGCAGTAGCACAGGGCCTGCTCGCATCACATCCTCGGCGACATGAAGGCGTGGCCTGTGCCTCGACGCGCTGGGCGAGCTAGCCGCGGCTGTCGCGGCCAGCAGTGGAGGCAGGCGGCCTTGGCGCACAGCGTAGGGCCATGCGTGAGCTCAGGCGTGGCGGTGGAGCACAGCTGGCGTGCCAGCGTGAGCGGCTAGCGTGGCGGTGCGCGCTGGCAAGCCAGAAGCGTGCTAGGCCAAGCGATGATCGCGCCCAGACCTAAGTCCCATGCCGTGCACGCTTTTTAAAGCAGCTAGAAAATTTGTACACGATGCTCCAAAAGCCGAACCAACTATTCAATGCACAAGAGGGTACATTGGGCTGTCGATCTGAGTCAAGATATCGTACCACTTCCTAAGCCGATCGCTCTACAAATATCGCCAAAGATGGCTTCGTCGACCCCTTTGTAAACCTACGCGAAACGATGTCACTCCGAACGATTTCGCGTCGAACCCCCATTTCGACCTATGGGATGTACTAGTTAGTTATCCATGTCCTCGACCACACATGTATATCGCCGTTCGCAAAACGTTTTATAATATTTTTGTTTGACGATAATTTGATTAGAATACCTAGCAATATTATGTGACGCGTAACGTAACCTTTGTTTCATGTTTCATATACATGTTTCAAGGACCAAACATTGCTTTATAACTCATGTTTTACACATATGCCCATCACCATAATGCTCATGCGATGTTTTACCAAAATAGTGCAATGTAACACTGAGGGTGTTACAGTTATATGAAACTATAAGGACCGTTTGGATCCTTAGAATTGAATTAATTTTAATAATCATAATTTCAACACATATTAATTAAGCTAATATGGTTGTATATGGATTATACTTGTATATTATTTTTGGCTATACGAGAGAGATACTTATGTGTTGCATTTCTACCGTAGGGGTGCGAGTTAAAGAGCGTGTTATAGGTTGCAAAGTAGAAACATGGAATGATGATCTATATAATCCATTTATATATCTCACCCTATGAATTTGAGATAGGATTATGTGTGAACTTTAAAAAGTGGTGGAATGTCAAATTCCAAGCCAAATAGCATAATTTATTATGTAGATTTCAATTTCTTCAAATGAAAGGATCCAAACGGCCCCGAGATGTATCTATTTGTGGACAATGTATATTATCACTTTGTTCAAATCATTCATTTCTTTTGGCAAGCTTATATGCCCGTATGGTGCCACCACACCAAATTTTAGATTTTTTTTGACTACTTTATGATATTATTTCCTTTCCCTGACGGTGTCAACAAAATACAAATTCTAGTTATCCCTAACAAAACAATTCAGTTTCCATCAATTTTCACGTTTTGGTCTCAAGTGCAACATGCCTTCTTATATATATATATATATATATATATATATATATATATATATATATATATATATATATATATATATATATATATATATATATATATATATATATATATATATATATATATATATATATATATATATATTCTACTTTCTGGATGTTGTTTGACTTTAAGTATAGTTCAACCTGGAGTTACTCTCCAAAACATTGCAGAAAATCAATTCAAACTTAGGAAATAGAAAATTACTTTGGAAATCCTTAAAATCCTAGATGACACTACTTAGGTACTCTACATGTCAAAATTGTATTTGGGCCCATGGCGATGATATAGACTATATATAGTTATTATGTTTCACCTTTTAGATAAAATGTATTTCAGCTAGCAAAAGAAATGGAAAAAGAAAAACATTACGCTATGCGGGCCTGAAAATGAAGTCTAGATTCAGCCCAACTCAAACCTGTCCTGTGCTTAGCCATTACTCCCTCCGTCCAACAAATATTTGCACTTTTAGGAATAGGCACGAAAACCAAGACAAGGGCAAAATGACAATAATGCCCCTGTAAAATATCTCCTTCTCCACCCGGGCCACCTTCACACCCTCACATGCTCAAGCTCAACCCACACATCCAACGCACACCGGCAGCCAAGCGGAAGCCACTGTCTCGGTCGAGCTCGCCCAGCACACGACACTGTAGCCGCCTCCGACCTCGGCCACTCGCTGCCGCCGCCTTGGCTCCTCCTCAGAGTGCGCTTCGGCCGCAACAGCCGCCAGACCTTGCCTCCGTCTTCCACGCCGATGAGGACGAGCTCTTGCCACCTGCGCGCACCTACGGCGTTGCCGTGGCTCCCGCTGACCGCCGTTGATGCCCTTGCCCATGTTGCCGGGTGTCCGAGCAATCGACACCGCTGCCGCGGGTGCACACCCACCGCGCGTGCTCGCCCACCACGTCAGTCCGTCGCTGCTGCAGTCGCCCTCTGCACAAGTGGCTGCTGGAGACTCCTTGTGATGGCGGCATGGCGCATGCATGGGGATGGGAAGGGAAGGGGAAAGAGTGGGCATGCACAGGTGCATGCGGTGCTGAGGCATATGCATGAGTGGATAAGAAGCATCTCGAGAGCCTCGGGTAGATATCTCTATTGGTTTTTTTTTTCTTTTGATACAGTCCAGGGATAAGTGTGTGGACGAGAGGCTCGGTGTGCCTATGCACGAAAAGGGGGTGGAGAATGAGTGGACGAGAGAGCATCTGTATCCTATAACCTTTAGTCGGTTTCTGGCTGGTTCACACGCCTGCAAGTACACTGTGCTCTTCTTTCTGTTGCACTCCGTGAAAGTGTTCACTTATTTCGGGAAAATTTTTGAATCCCAAACGTGCAAATATTTGTTGGATGGAGGGAGTAGATCAAAAAAAAAAAAAATAGACGGCTGATATTCATTTGGGATTGTATAAAGTCATCCCAAACCCTAGCCCTCACCCCTCCCTATCAATTTTCCAGCCGCTCCTCCTCTCTCGCGCGCAGCCGCTGCCCCCTCACGGTGTCCTCCTCCACTGCCGCTCGCCTGGGTCTACTCCTCCGTTGCCGCCATGGATCCGAGAGGTACACCAGCAGTTGCTAGCACTAGCACGCGCCGTCACAAGCTGCCTCTACTCACTCTCCGAGAAGGCCACGGCCCCTCGACCATGGAGGAGCCCTGCGTTGCGACGCCCTGATCTGGCGACGGAAGGGGGACTTCGGGTCGTGTTCGCCCGATGCACAGCTTTGCCGCCCACAGCTCCCTGCATCGCAGCGCATCGATCTAGTCGGGATCCGACGCGGGCGTGTCCAGATGCACAGCCTCGCAGCACGCCGCTCTCCCGGTCGGTGGCGATGCTCGGCCTAAGGAGGTGAGCACCGAGCAGCTTGTGAATAAGCTCCTTGTGTGTACAGTCAAATCCAAAGTAAGATCTTGGTCTTCTTGTTTCCTCTCTCCAGCCAAGCAGTACAACCCCCTGAGATTTGGCGGCGGTGGCGAGCTAACTTGCCTGGCGTCCAGCGGCCAGCGGCCATTAGCGTTCCCGGCGGCGACGTGTCCCGAGTCCGCTCGGTGTGCGTCAGGTGGCCATTAGCGTTGCTGGCAGCAGCGAGTCTGGTGTCAATGGGCGGCAGCGCGTCTCCAACAGTCCAGGTGCGCTATTTCCCTGTCTCCCCATCAGCCACTAAACCATCTACTACTGAAAACAGGAGTCATTGTCCCTGAAGTTTAGATCCAACTCGCTTTAGTATCGTATAAAATTCCAGCCACTTATTAGGACCATTTAACTCTTTCAGGGAAACAGAAGGCTGCAACAGAAGGCTAGTAAAGTTATGAAGAACAAGTTCGCACAAGTCCGCTTATGTGCTTACAAATACTATCTTTTCTTCGATGTATACATGTGCATGAATCAGGTCAAGGTTGCATGTCCATAAACAGAAGCTGGAAGATGCTAGCGGCCACCACTGTTACCTTCTGATTATTGGTGTGCTACACTACTACACAAAGTTTTACCGCAGCGGGTGAAATTCGTCTTCCACAGCGGGCAAACCCCGTCCGCCACGGTTCCAACATCACGGTAAATCGTTCCTTCCCACGGCAGGCAACTTTGCCCGTCGCGATAAATGATTTACCGCAGCGGGCACATTAGATGTGCCCGCCATGGTTAATAATTTCAGAAAAACAAAAAAAAAAGAAAAAACCCTGGACAGGCCCAACGAGCCCATCCACGGGTCCACCGAGCCCATCTAGGGCTGCAGCGCCGCCGCCGCCGGCTCGAGGATGCCGTGCCGCCGGATCGAGGCCTCCGCGCCGCCGGAGGGCCGGATTGAGGGAGCCGCGCCACCGGAGGGCCGGATCAAGGGAGCCGTGCCGCCGGATCGAGGCCTCCGCGCCGCCGGAGGGCCGGATCGAGGAAGCCGCGCCGCCGAGCCGCCGGATCGAGGCCTCCGTGCTGCCGGTTCAAGGTCTCCGCGCCGCCGGATCGAGGCCTCTGCGTCGCCGGAGGCCTCTGCTGCTCGTCCCGCCTGCCGCTGTGGCGGCAGATCCTGCGCTGGCAGCCACCGGGGCTCCACCGGCCGGCCCCCTGTGGTCGACCCGCCGGCCGCCGGTCCTGCTCCGCCAACCATCAGGAGTAGCGCCGATGGAGAAGTGGTGCTCCATGCCCGGCTCGAGCTCAGAGGAGGAGGAAGAGAGTGGAGAGAGGGAGGGAGTGAGGAGGAAGAGTCGGGTGCGCCGCGAGGGAGTGGCGCTGGCGAGAGGTGAAGAAGGCGTTGGCGACTTCGCGAGAGGCGTTGAAGGAGCAGCGGCGCTCGGTGGGAGAGAGAGGGTGTGGAGTGAAACTCCTAAGGTGGAGTATTTATAATTGGAGGGGAAAATCGGGCCTCCTGGGCCTGTTGGGCCGCGGCCTTTTACCTTGGAGGGCCTTATAGGACGCCCGCCACGGTAAATGGATTTACCGCGGCGGACGTCTTAAGATGTCCGCCACGGAAAATACCTATTTTCCGTGGCGGGCATCTTAAGACGTCCGCCGTGGTAAATCCATTTACTGTGGCGGGCAAAAATACCCGCCACGGTAAATAAAAAAGGCCCGCCACGGTAAATCCTGGGATTTACAGCAGCGGGCACAAATAGACGTCCGCCACGAAGTGCAAAAGTGCAATGTTGCGCATAATCTTTTGTGTAGTAGTGCTAGTTATTAGTGAAGTACTGATCCTCACGTTAGCTGTGTTCGCTTGCCTAGATTTGTCGTGCTCTTAGCTGCCCTTCTTTTTTCATGCATGATTTTGTGCAGTTGTTATCGTCTGCATCACTGATTGGAGTATGTTAACTCGAGGCTTTGTAATTTTCTGCAGTTCTAGCGCAGGAACAAGATCTACAAGAAGCTCGCCAGGCGAAGGAGGGAGATGAGGGAGCCCCTGCTGTTGCAACTCACCATTAGAATTATAATGGCTTATTTTTCTGTGGTGTTGTTTGGCAGCTATAATGGCATATTTTTCTGTGGTGTAGTTTGCTAGCTAATCACAGTGTTATATTTTGCTGCAGGTCTTTCGTTAGTAGTTAGTAGTTTTAATAGAATGTTATCATAAGTTGTAAAAAAAAAGAATGTGATCATATAGAGGTTACTTTTGATTTGGTCATTACTGAATGTGCTTCTTGGTTATTTGTTCAGAATGCATGTTTGGAATGTGGATCTGAAAATAAAATTGTCTTTTGATTTTGTAATTGAGAAAAATGAGACCCAGAAAGAAGTGGTGTGGGCAGAATAATAAAAAGCATTTTGTGTAGGCTCAGTCTAGCAGCCCATAAAAAATGTGGGCTGGCCCAAAAACTTTCATGTGGGCTGGCCCAAAAATGTTTGTGTGCCTAGCTCAACTTGATGGGTCGGGCCAAAATAAATATAGGTCAACAATAAGCCTCAACAAAGGGCTTGATCAACTAGAAACCTGCTTTGAACATGGGCCTAAATATGCTAAAAAAGCTTTGAAACAAGAAATGGGCTGGGCTAAAATCAGTAAGGAATTGTGACTAAAAACCAATTGTCATCAAATTTTATGACTTCAAAACCAACGTCATAAATTTGTGACAAAACATCTAAACAACATAAAGCATGGTTTAAGGCGCATTGTTTTTGACGCAAGCTTTTTCATCAATTGGGTATCATAAATCTTAAATTATGATATAAATTGTAGATATTATGACATTAATAAAATGACATAAACCAACACATTTCTTGTAGTGGAATTACCCCACTTCCTTATGGATAGATGAAGTTGTCTAAGTACTTCCTTGACCTCGGAGTGCCACCAATTTCTAGATGGGGACCAAAACCTAAGAAATAGCTTGATGGAGAGAGAGACAACGAAGAATAAGTAATCTCAAGTAACCACAACAATAATAAGCACGCGGGACACAATGATTTATATCGAGGTTCAACTTATCACTAAGGCTTGCCTACATCCTCGTTGTTGAGGTGACCACTAAGGTCGGAGTCCCTTTCACCTCCTTGCCTCTCGTAAGCAACCACAAAGGTAAACTTGAGTTCTTCAGTAGAAAATCGAGGGTGATACAAACTTCCCAAGGTTCTCCTATAGATCAGGAGCTCTTGGGCGACGCCTAGCCGGCTAGGGGCAAAGCCCCAAGAGTAACAAACGCAAATCCAACCGGCTTGACGAAGAAATCAAGTGCTCAAGCTTTCAATCAATGTTTCTCTCACCAAATCCCTTCTCTCAACTAAATCTTTTGCAAGATTGGAAGCTAGGAGCAAAGAGGAGACGAACGGGGGAGCTTGAGAGCTAGGGAGGCACTTTTGCTGAAGGTTTGGTCGAGTGGAATGAGTGGGTAATAGTTAGAAATGAGGAGGGCGATATTTATACCCAAAGGTAAAAATGACCATTTAGATCTGTGTCGAAACTTTCGATACAGATCGCCGGAACTTTCGGCAGTTGAAACTTCTGGGGCACTTCCGGGGCAACTTCTGGGAGTTTAAAAAAGGCAGAGGGTAAGATCAGGAAGTGCTGGAACTTCTGGCGCTTGTCGGGACTTCTGGGACCTGAAACTTTAGGGGCACTTCTGGCAGAACTTCCGACACCTGAAACTTCCAGAGACGTCGAAACTTCCGTCCACCAGAACTCAGGAAACTAAGTAATTATGTAGTGCTAGAGTGTCTCTCAATTGATTTTAATTAGTTACTTGAGCACTCCATCTTTCTCTGACCACATAGATTTGCATCCCCCTTTATAGTGTGACATAGCCTAAACTCAAGATCAAATATCAAAGAATTTAAACACTTTTGAGTCCGGCGCCGCGTTATTTTGTAATTTGGGCTTCACCATCTCATGAATTATCCTCATTCTTATTTTACCTGCTTGTCATCTCGATAAATCTCATTAGCTCTCTAATCATGTGGTCATTATCACCAAAACCCACAATTAGGGTTTCATTGCACTTAAAAAAATGATTATTGCAAAGTGAACCCTGATGAGTGATACGACAAGATGTACCATCAGCTGTCTGAATGAGACACCATCAGAGACGTAGGTCGAAGGAGCAGCAATAGTCAAGGAGGCAGCAACTGAAACTAAGCCTCTAGAAGTGGACAACGATCACAACCCCCATGAGCAGCACGACGTGCATGATACTCAGCCAACTTTTTGAGATGATGAGAGAAACAATTGTCTAAGAGATGACCAGCCCTGCCACAATGCCTACAGGGCTTTGTAGAGGTACTATTGGGTGCACTCATCCTCTGAGAAGCTACCAACACACCATGAGACACTATAGAGGACAGGGACTTGAGACGGGTTTCTTCTACAAGTAAGTCAGACAAAGCCTTTGCCATAGTGAGTGTTGACGGTTCGTATGCGTGTATATATGAAAGGGAATTGTGCAAGCGCACAGAACTATCGTGTAGCACTTCGCTTGGTGAGAACCAAGTGTCGAATTTATATTTTTCCAAAGGAAGGTGGATGGGCGTGTTTGGGAATTGTGGTTTGGTAGGCTAGGTAGGTGTGTGTCGGTGTTTCGATTTTGCCACCAACAAGTAAATTCCTAATATTGTGCATCTAGCTCGGATGGTGTGCTGAGAGGACACGAGGTTTATACTAGTTCAGGCAGAATGTCCCTATGTCCAGTTCATTTGCTGCTGCTCGTGTTACTAGCACTAAAAGTTCATAGTAGGGGTTACAAACGGTTGAGAGAGGGACAAGTCCTAAGTCTCCGATGAGAGGAACGAATGGGTGCCGAGAGCTCGGTCGCCTCCTGGTTGTGTGTTGTGATGCGTTCGAGTTGAGATGAGTCGAGTTGAGATCCCCTCTATGGGACGCCCTGCTTCCCCCTTTATAGGCTAAGAGAAAGCGGGGGTTACGATCAAGGGAAAAAGGGGGGAATGAGAAGGAGAAGAAGCCTTCTAGGATCGTCGGGTCCTTCTTTTCCTTCACGTGGGTCCCGCCGACCCTATAGACATCAATAGGGACAGCTCCACATCGTGGCCCTATCCGTCACTAGCGCCAAGTGCAGGCATCGTCCGCCAGTCATGGCACTCCACTCTGTGCTGGTAGACATTGTAGTGAACTGACGCGCCCGTTAGTGTTCGTACGGGGGTTAGGCAGAACAGTACCGGTACACCTGATGCTATTCCTGACGTGAACCCCTAGGTATATCCCATCATGGGTCGCGGGCTACATTGATGCGTGCCAGTCTCCTTCCTAGCATCAGAACTTTGACCTAGGCCCATATGCTTGGACCTAGAGTGGTTAGCGGTGGTATGGGTCTCCATCGGGCAAGATGGAGCCTCCGACCTCAGGGTCAGGCGAGGCAGAGTTCCTCTAGAGGCCGGGCGAGGCGAAGCGTGAACCCAAGGCTCGAGCGAGGTAGAGCCCAAACCCAAGGGTCGGGTGAGGCGGAGCCCAAACCCAAGGGTCGGGCGAGACGGAGCCAGCCCTTAGAGGTCAGCCAAGGCAGAGCCTACGGCCCTAGTGTCGGGCGAGGCGGAGTCAGCCCTCAGGGTTTGGGCAAGGTGGAGCCCCTTGGCCTCGGTGTCGGGTGAGGCAAAGCCAACACTCAGTGTTGGGCGAGGCAAAGTCAACCCTCTGTGTCGTGCAAGGCGTTGCCAACCCTTAGGGGTCAGGTGAGGCGGAGCCAGCCCTCAGAGGTCAGGCGAGGCAGAGCCCATAGCCTCAGTGTTAGGCAAGGTGGAGCCAACCCTCAGGGGTCGAGCGAGGTGGAGCCAGCCCTCAGAAGTCTGGTGAGGCGAATTCAACCCTCAGTGTCGGGTGAGGCAGAGCCAACCCTCAGGGGTTGGACGTGGTGGAGCCCGCGTCCTCGGTGTCAGGTGAGGCGGAGCTAACCCTCAGGGGTCAGGCGAGGCAGAGTTTGTGCACCTGGGGGTCGGTTGGGGCTGTAGTCACGCTCTTGACTGTTCGGACGAATCAATGTTGATGGTTATTAACCCCTCCTCTTTGGGTACCATAGTATTGGTCCTTGACAGTGTGTTTTAGCAACACGGGGTAATATGGACGATGGACGGAAAAAGTTAAAAGGGTATGTCACAACAAGTAGCGATAGCTAGAAGTGTAGTGTAGCTGAGTGGAAGAGAAGAGCAAGTAATCTTAAGCAACAAAGGTAAATTAATGATAGTGAGAACGTCCTTAGTACGAGAGGCATACCTGTCTTGAATTGAATCAGGCATAAAGCACAATGAGCCATACGTTTTAATAACTAGACCCAACATGGTGGAGTATAGAGGAAGGATAGGTCTGTCACCACTTGTCAACTACCACAATCTATCTAGGGATCTAACCGTACCTACAAGCAAGATATAGCCTAAGCACCATGTTTGAATCCGAGATCCGATGAAATAAGATCAAAGCACCTTAACCAGATGGTAGATGTGGGGGTATGACCCCCGGTACCCGTAATGATCCACATGGGTTGAGCCGCTAGGGGAGGTCTAGCCCACAAGACTATGCATGGGTTGCGCCACTGGTCGAGGCCCAGCTCGCAAGATAATGCCACACGAAGTAGGCTGAAGGATGACGTGCTTCACAAGGCAACGTAAGGATTATCGGTGATCGACGAAATCTACTCGGATATGATAGATATTATACGATCTATAACTTCCTATCTTGTAAACCGGTCAGAATGGAAATAACCAATCTGTAACCCTACCCCCCATGCTATATAAGGCCGGTAGGGACCCCCTTGTTTGAATTGAACCATACATAATACGAACCACAAAGACATAGGACGTAGGGTATCACGTTGACTTGATGGCTTGAACCTATCTAAATCACTATCTCTTGCATTCTGTGTCACCATCTAGTTCCCTCACGCGCACCTCCACCGATTCATCTACTACTGCAAGGATACCCTTTGGTAGACTGCTGACCAGATTTTATCAATAGTTGCACGCTAGGTAGGGTGTGTGTGTGCTGAATCCAAGGCTAACCAGATGGTCACCTTCCTGAGCTCCATGGCCCCCCTCGAGCCAGGCCAGATCTTCACGGTCAGATCCATGACCTGGGTCATCGGCCCCGACAGCAACGGGAGGTCGTGGAGGCGGTGCAGGTCCACCCTGTGCTGATTGCACTGACGCTAGCAATGACATCTCTGGTCCTGGTGCCATGTCACTAGATCAAGAGATCCATCAGCAATGATGACCTGATCGCATCCATCGATCGGGTCATAGATCGCCTAACAGAATGCCAGCTCCTTGTAGATTTGGTCCTAAATCGATCTAGAGCGAGCGATGATTTTCCTACGCTCCAAGGTCACCAAACCGTAGCAACCGAGCAACCTTCTTGGCCACACCACGCAAGGCAGATAGATTCTGATCTGGTGATCACGGCTACTCTAGAAGGGCACACGGTGCGACGCTGACCACTTCCCGCCATCGACCTTCGCTTGGATGACTACGAAGCCCCGATGGAGAACCTATCGAGGCCTTACCCCTTTGAGCTGGAGGGTGCAGGATCTGCGTATCAGAACATCGTCCACCACCCCTTCGCCGACCACATCGAACGTAATCGTGTCACCGACCTCTACGTGATCGATCCAACTAACTCCAGTTAGCCCACACTCGTGGTCAACATGGTGGCCATTCGTTAGCTCTTGGAGGATTCCCCTCTTTCGACCGAATCTCTTCACCATGTCTTGGATGGAAGCCCTGACGATTTTTTCTAAGGGCTCGACCAAGACCCTATTGAGCTGCCCTACTTTCCCTCTGGGGTTCGGGGGCATGATTTTCCATGCCAGCCATGGCAGTGTTACCAAGGAGGGTGAAACCGCTGAAGAGCGCGACGCTCGCCTAGCTAAGAACGCCAATCGCCAACATCGCCGAGACGTAGAAGCGGCCCCTAAGGCCAACGAAGATGATCACAGCCCGTCCTGCCATCAATGCAATCTGGAAGAGACATTTGACATGGTTGGCGACCAGCCAATCTATTAGACTCCAAGCACCAATCTCGCTATCACTTTCAACGAGCTCGACAAACTCCCTCACACTCCAGAGGTCGAGAAGGTCCATGCACACATCTTGGTTGCACAAGTCTAGGTCAACGAGTTCCAGAATTATGTGCCATCTTACTCCACTGTGTTGGCTCATAGCCACCGCTCCCGCCATGATGGAGGAGGCCAACATCATGGTGCTGACGCCCCCTAATCTCAAGCTAGAGGCCCCTACCTCTATAGAGGTTACAGGGACAACTATGAAGTTTATTCACACCAAAACACCCACCCACCGCATCCCTAGGGAGGTCAGGGCTGCAACCGCAACTAGGAGGTCAATCAACCCACCTCTTGCAACCTTCGCGATCACCTTAATGCCAGTGCGGATGACCGTGGTCACATCGAAAATAGCAGGTCCGCACGCTACGAATTAGAGATGGAGCGCCATCAGAGATTCGACGCTGAACACAAAGGATTCACTGCTCACCAAGCACCACTCCCTGCTAACGCATCGAGACTTCACCCCTTTATAGAGAGGCTCTGAGCCATTCGGTAGCCAGTGGGCTTCAAGGTCATTGGTGTCAATACCTACGATGGAATGGCCAACATCACTCAGTGGCTAACTCTATACGAGATCACCATAAGAGCCACAGGCAGAGGCGAGGATGTCATGGCAAACTACCTTCCTGTCATGCTTAACTAGTCTACAAATAATTGGCTCCTTAGCTTGTAGGAGAACTCCATCTGATTTTGGGACGACCTCAAGAAAGTCTTCACTGACAACTACATGGCTACATACAAATAGCCTGGCACCAAGTATGACTTGGAAAAACTTCATCAATCCTCTAGGGAATCTCTACACGACTTCATCAGGCGCTTCTCAAAGATAAGAAACTCCATCCCCAACATCACCTATGCCGAGGCCATCGCTACCTTCACCAAAGGGCTCTGACATGAGCAGCTTCACGGCAAGCTTTACCGCAAGATACCTACCACCATCGGTGAGCGGATACAAATGGTGAATGGATACGCCGACGCCGAAGAAGCCGAACGGGCTGCCTGCTCCGCTCATCATGAAGATAGACGCTGTGACGATCACGATCACCACCGCGATGGTCATGACTGTCGTGATGACCGTGATCGTCGTCACAATGACCATGATCCCTAATGTGACTATCATCTAGAGAGCTTGAGAGCCAGACAAAGCTACCATCGCTGACCTGATACCTCCATCAACACCATCGACACCTGTGTCAAGTGCACCTACGATGACTTTGGCAAGCTACTGGATGGCCGATGCCCTATCCACAAGGATGCCAAGCACACCATGCGAGAGTGTAGGGGCCTAAAGACTGCGCTCAGGGGAGAACCATCAAAGAAGCAGCGGCGCAACAACGATGAGATCGAGGACAATCAAGGTGGAGAGTGAGGCAGGAACAAGGGCCCTACATACCAGGATCCCACCAAGACCTTGCTACAATTTTTGGTGGGAGGGCGGTCTCTGAAGACAAGCGAGAGTAGAAGCTTGTAGCCTGATGCATCTTGTCAGTCACTACATATGACGGCCCCATCTCTGATATGAAGTATCTCTATTGGTCGAAGCACCCGATCACCTTCTCTAGGGTTGATCAGTGGTCAAACATCCTATACCCAGGGCATTTCCCACTCGCCTTGGATCCCATAATCAAGGACGTGCACTTCTAGAAGGTCCTCATTGACGGAGGGAGTGCCCTTAACATTCTTTTCGCTGGACCTCTAGAGGAGCTAGGCCTCAAGAAGGAGGACATCATCCCCATGGACTCTCTGTTCTAGGGAATCGTTCTTGGGAAGGTGTCCTTCCCCTTTGGACAGATTATACTACCAGTCCAGTTCAATACCGCAAAGCACTTCCATGTCGACTACGTCAACTTCCTCGTTGCCAACTTTAACACGATGTACCACACCATCCTTGGCCGACCAGCTCTTGCTAAGTTCATGGCTATGCCGCACTATACATACCTAGTGCTGAAGATGCCGATAGAGCAGGGGGTCCTCTTCCTGCGCGCCAACCTTGATGTCGCCTATAATTGTGAGAAGGAAAGCTTCACGCTCGCTGAGGCAACTGACATCTCGATCCGTATGTAGGACTGCATCATGACTTCATAGGTGATCCCTTTGGAGGATATGGAGATCCCTACCCTAGAGGCCGCCCGAGCTTCAACCAAGTCTAGGGAGTTCAAGGAAGTGGTCCTTGTCCCCGACGACCAGTCCAAGACTACTCGAATCGGGGCCGACCTTGATCCTAAATAGGAAGATGCGCTCATCAGCATCCTATGGGAGCATGTCGACATGTTCGCATGGGAACCCGTGGACATGGCTGATGTGCCAAGGGACCTGATCGAGCATTCCTTAAACATCTCAGCGACCGCCAAGCTCATCAAGCAGAAGCTTTAACGATTTGCACTAGACAAAAAGGAGGCTATTAGGGTAGAGATAACCTAGCTCTTAGCCACTGGTTTCATAAAAGAGGTGTACCATTCGGTCTGGCTTGCCAACTCGGTTCTTGTAAGAAAAAAGAAAAAAAGAATGGAGAATGTGCGTGGATTACACCGATCTCAACAAACACTGCCCTAAAGACCCCTTCGACTTACCTTGCATCGATGAGGTCATAGATTCTATAGCCAGTTGTGAGCTCCTTTGCTTTCTAGATTGCTACTCTGGTTATCACTAGATCACACTAAAGGAAGAAGACCAGATTAAGACACTCCCTTTGGTGCCTACTGCTATAGGACCATGTCCTTCGAACTCAAACGTGGGCATGACTTATCAAAGAGCCATCCAGCGCTGTCTCAAAGACCAAATCGGGAAGCATGTTGAGGCCTATGTCAATGATGTGGTAGTTAAGTCTAGGACTGCTGACACCCTCATCGCCGACCTCACCAAAGTTTTTAAAGCATTGAGCGTGTACCGATGGAAGCTAAATCCCATGAAGTGTATTTTTGGTGTTTCGTTCGGTATACTGCTAGGCAACATCATCCGTCATCGTGGCATCAAAGCCAACCTAGAGAAGATAGCGGTGGTTACCAACATGAAGCCACCAACCTGCGTCAAAGACGTCCAGAAGTTAACTGGGTGCATGGCGGCTTTAAGTCGTTTCATATCCCGCCTAGGCAAAAAGGGTCTCCCCTTCTTCAAGTTACTTAAAGCTCAAGAGAATTTCGTCTAGTCAGAGGATGCTGATAAGGCATTCGCTGAACTCAAGCGGTTCCTCACCACACCTTTGATCATGACCGCCCCCAAAAGGATGAGACCCTGCTAATCTACATCACAGCGACCAACCGGGTAGTCAGCACTGCCATCGTCATTGAGCGAGAAGAGGCCGGCCACGCATACAAAGTCTAGCGCCTAGTCTACTTCATCAGTGAGGTCTTAAATGAGTATAAGACTCGCTACCCGCAAGTCCAGAAGCTACTGTACACCATCCTTATCACATCCCAGAAGCTCCACCACTATTTTGATGCCTACCACATACCAGTAGTCACGGAGTACCCGCTCGGTGACATTCTCCGCAATAAGGAAGCCAGTGGCGCATCATCAAATGGGCGGAAGTGCTCGGCACCTATACTATCGATTTTAGGCCCCGCCACATGATCATATCGCAAGCACTCGCCGATTTCATCGTCGAGTGGATGGATATGCAGACTCCTGTCCCGATTGACCACCTCGAGCACTAGGCCATGTACTTCAATGGGTCTCTCAACCTCGACGGTGGTGGGGCAGGCATATATTTCATCTCACCATCGGGGGATAAGCTTCGCTATGTCCTCCGCCTACACTTCACAGCATCCAACAATACTGCTGAATACGAAGTGACACTTCATGTTCTCCATATAGCTATCGAGCTCGGCGTCAAACGCCTCCAGGTGTACGACAACTCCGCACTCATGATCAATCAGCTCAACAAAGATTGGAATTGCACGAACAAGAAGATGGACGCTTGTATCACCCTAAAATTAGCTACTTTCTAAAAAGAGTAAAATGATTTCTGTTAATTGTTTTGTGCTCATAAAAACATAGGTAAAAGAAAATTTTCTTTAAATTAAAAATCCAACATAAGGGTAGAAACATGTTTGTGCTTACATGCCGTTGCATTGGTACTTTTGTGATGAGTGGTTTGAAAAATAAATTCAAATCTCAATCTTCAAAATATTATTTTCAAGTAGTGGTTTAAAAAGGATTTAAAAACTTGCAAAAACAAAAGTTAGATAAGATGCTTTGTTTTCAAAATCCAAGGGCTTGGAAAAGGTTTTAAAACATCTTAGAATGATGCCTCTCTTTCCAGGAATCTTTACGACCTTTTTTGGATTAAATTCCTATTTCTTGGAGCTGCCTTTTTCCTTGACACTCCAAAAGTCTTTTCTGGGAGCTAAAACCACTTTGGTTATGTTCCTTATCATTCCATCTATCCCTAGGAATTTTTATGGAATTTTTTTGGAGCTCAGAGATATTTTTGAAGCCTAAATAGTAATTCCCGATTTTCTATAATTATTTTAATTCTGAAAATCAATAATTCCTAAAATATCTTCACTTTCCAAAATCTCCAAACCCTGCGTATATATATATGCTGGCGATCTACTCGATGCATTGATTCCATATGTACCACTATTTTCCACACCCGCCACTCCTATCGTCGTGGATCTAAAACCGAATTTTCGGATCCCTGGAGCTCCGACGAACTTCCGGCGATCCTTCGGCGAGGAGTTTCGGCCATCTCTAGCGTCCCGGCTGAAACCAACACTGGTTCGAGGTTCATCCCGATCTCCTCCATACCGTCTTGTCATCCTTTTCACGAATTCGTGCCCGTTCATCGTTTCCCTAACCTCTCTTTTGCTTCTCCAGCGAGGAACCACCATGGCTGACCGGAGCTTCTTCGTTCTTCGTCGTCCGGCGCTGCAGCACCATCTCCGTCCCTTGACCGCACTCCTATGCCTCCACCATGCAGACCCCGCACCCCGTCCCTGGCCCCGCGGCCTCCCGCGCCTTGCACAGTAGGCGCCGCCGCCGTCCTGTGCGGGCTCGGCCGTGCAAGCCCTGCGCTAGCCGCGTAACCCCGTGGGCGGCCCCAGCGCGCCACCTCGTGGCCGTGTACCACCGCTGGCTGGCCAGGCCGGCCATCACCGGTCCCCTTCCGTGCCTCCTGCTAAGGCGTGTAGGAGCAGGCCGCTGCCCGCGCCTTGCTCCTCAGCGAGCCGCCGGTGGCTGCTGCTCGGCCGCGTGCCCTGCAGGCCACAGCCGCCGCCGGCCGGCCCGGCCCCAGCTGCCCTCTGCTCCAGGCCTGGCTTGGTCGAGCTTTCCCCAGCTGCTGGATAGGGCTGCAGCCGAAGCACCCTCCACAGCCACCACGTTCTGCTTCCAATGAAGAAGATGAGGGTAATTACGAGTTTACCATTAGTTCATTAAATCTCCGTTGTTTACTCATTTTAACTCTGATTTAGTTCGTTCTCGTTGGATCCATGTCGATATAATCAATGTGCTAGCAGCAATGTTTAACCTGTCACGTGACATGTTTGTAATCAAAATATTAACTTGATTAATTTGCATGAAACTAGTTTTGTAATAAAGCAACAAAGGTTTATACTTAGGTGTTTAATATGTAAATATTAATGTGATTAGTTACAAACATAAATGTACGTATTTCTTAATTATAATTTGCTTAGTTTAAACATGTTACATATAATAGACTCATATAGATGCATGCTTATTTTCTTTGCAAAGTAAAGTTTAAATGACTTAAATAATATGAGATATATTTATAAATAAAATATGGTTAGCTTTACTCGACTTTTGAAATTTTATATATTTTGATTAATATGAATTAATACTACTTACATAGTAATTCTTAATTACTATAAATCAAGCTTGTAGTTGTTTCTTTTGTGAAATAAATCTTCCGGTAATTGTTTATTTTCTATCGTAGTTCCGTTTTTGGTGATTTTTGCATTCTCGTGACCATAGCAACCAGTCGTCTTTTTTTAGCACGTTGTTTTCAAGCCTTTTTGCTTCGATTGGTGTAATGTTCTTTGTTATCCTTTCTTTGTTGCTTGTATGTGTTGCCTATGCGTGGTGCTTGTTACAAGTAGAACCAGAACCATTTGTGAGCGCTAAAGATTAGAAGGTGATGACCAGAAGCAAAGTATGGGGAAGTTTGAGCAAGTGTTAAGGCAAGTATAATATGAGGATCCTTGTTACCTATTCATTTTAATGCGATCTCAATTCATATGCATATGTTAATGAACCGCCTAGAGTCTATTTACCTTGATATTGATTATCCTGTTCTTGATTTACCTATGGATTTTGCATGTGGGTAGTATGCTCAGTTTGCTCCAGCTAGTATGCTCACCTCGGGCAAAGGGCAATCACGACTCATGGTGAAAGTGTATAAACTCTATAGAGTATAAAACTGATATATCAGCCGTGCTCTTGGGCATGAGTGGCCTAGATCCTTTTTGAGATAGATGGTTCTATGGATGGTTTGGGATATGATCAACCTGGATGTTAAATACACTTTCACCTTGGGAGCTTAAGCAAAACCTAGCAACACATGTTTAACAAAAAAAAATATGACTAACTAAAAGTGCTTACCGTAGTTCAGCCGTGTCTAGCCTTTTGAGCCTTGCATCCCCTTATGTTATACTTGTTGAGTATGGTGCGCTCACACTTGCTTTACAATCAACAAAAATCCCAGATGGGTACCAGATGGTGGATCAAGTGAAGAGTTTCTTGTGAAGTCCATGAGTGCCAGGCGAGTGTTTCCCCCAGTCAATCGTCCCTATGGAGTATGGAGTCAAGAGAAGATTAAGAATAGTTTCCGCTATGCTTCTGTAATAGTTGTAAGTCCTATTGTAATTATGTTTGATATATAATAAAGCATTGTTCTTAATATTCTCCATATTTGTCGCTATATGTGTTGTGTGGACATCCTGGGCACACATATAGTTTACGCTTGGTATTCTTTAGAAAATCAGGTGTGACAGAATGGTATCAAAGCAGTGTTGACTATAGGACGCAAGCCTAGTTAGCACAGGTCGTTTTTTAAAACCTATTTTTCTATAAAATTATTTTTCCACCTCCTTGACTTATTGAATTGAATATTTCCAATGCTTGTCCTATTGTCTCCTCTCCTTGATAGCTCCCTTTAAGCTATTCTTTCTTATCTCCTTGAGTTGCTGTTCTTGATCTCTTGCAAAACTTTCTAGTCTTATCTCTATTCAAATTTCCAAAGCCATGTTAAGAAGTTTTTCCCTAAGAATGCCTACCAAGTAGCTAGAAGGAATGATTAGCAACGAGCTTGTATTTCGTGTTTGAGTGGTTTGTCCTAATGATCATGGTTGAGTTGGATCTTTGTAATGAGTGCAGTGAATTTGTGGGTTATGCTCACAATTTTATTAAAGGTTTAAAGTATAAGGATCAATGTAATAAATAGTTTGGGTTCTCTTTCTCTTGTTTCCTGCTTTCTGTCTTCCAGAGCGGTCTGTCTTCTACAAGCTATGTTTCCAACCTCTGGGCAACCAAAAGTTCTAAGAAAATTCTGGGTGAAAGTAGACTTGAAGATTTTTCTTTTCCCACAAGATTCACCTTGATAGATATTTTGGTTTGGGAGATATGGAAATCACAAGGCGATACATCTGCACTGTCTGGAATCTAGAACAGTTTCTGTTGAGCAAAGGTTTGGACCAAGTTAACTGCAGAATCTGAAGGAGTGGTCTAAAAGAAAGTTGTGGGGAATTTTATAAGGTTTCCAACGATTTAAGATGAAACTTATTGGATAAATAGAACATGAGATATGGATGTTTTTTCTGCGCTGCTGTTTTCTATCTATGGGAAGGATCAAATTTTCTTATTCTTACCTATGTCCATAAGCTCTTTGGGATGTCAGAGGATGATAATACACTTTGAAGAAAGTTACATGTTGGATGTTGGTGCCCCTATCCCATCTCTTCTTAAGGGGGGTAGCCAAGCTAAGTGTGTTGCGAGTTGGTGAACTACAAGGAGTTTGGATCTACGTCAAGACGGATCTTTGAGCTAGCTATGGTTGGGAGTTCGATCTTCATGTATGTAGGATATAGATATATACAAAGAGTTGCAAGAATGCTCAAGACTAAGATTAACTCTTGAAAACAATTGGATTGGTTTTGATTTCTATTTAAAGCTCTTTCCTTGAAATGAAATCTTTAAAAGATGTTGGAAAATGAATTAACAACCTTTTGATTCAAGAACTTTGAAAAACTTCTTCAAAAGTTGATCTGAACTAAGTTCAAAAAGGGTTTAAGTTTGCTTTCTCATTTTCAAGAGTTGGTATTCGAAACTTAGTTTCAAAAGTGTTTCGCCAAAGAATGAGATTTGATTTGAAAAGAGTATTTAAGTAACAAAGAATTTCAAAAAGAATTGGCAAAAAGTTATATTTGAGACATTTTAAAAGTTTTGATTTGAATTTTGAAAGACTCTTTTGCTCATTCAAAAGAAAACATTTTGATTTGAACTGCTTCACTCAAGGTTTTAGTTTAAAAACAGATATTCATAAAAAAGTTTAAAAGTATCTTATTTCTAAAAGTTCAAAAAGTTGGAAGTAAATTTGGATTTCAAAACCCACTTTGCTTTGGGCTAAATCTCAAAAAGAGTAAAATGTATTCAATTACTCTTCAAAGTGTTATTCTAAAACACTTTGAAAATGGTTCTAAAGTGTTTTTAAAATGGGTTGTTTGGAAAAGACCGATTGAAAAAAAAAACAATTTGAGTTGTCTTATTTCAAATTTTATTTGAAAGCTGTTCAAAATGCTTTCAAGATATTTTACAAAAGTTTGAAATTTTTGGTTCAAAAGTTTGCAACAATTTGCATTTGGAAATGGAGCACTTTTGGCTTTGAATTAGAATTAAGTTTGATTTCTAAACAAAATTTGAAAAGAAAAGGTTTGAGTTGATTTCAAAAGTGTTTTCTAAAAGAAGTCTTCCAAAATAGTTCGAAAGGGTTGAAAATTATTTGATTTGATTTAATTCCTCAAAAGTCTTATTCCAAAAAGAACTTGAACATGTGTGTTAAGTCTTTTGTTGACTTCAAAAAAATGGTAATTGAAAACTTACTCTTTTCATTTCTAAAGTAGTTTTGAAATTGATTTGGTTTGATTTTAGAAATCCCAAAAGAGTTCATTCAAAATGATTTAAAAATGAAGTTCGAACATTTCATTTGTTTTCTAAAATCTTGAAAATCCCTTATTTGAAACAGATTTCAAAAGAACCTGAGTTGATTTGTCTGCTCTTTATCTGAGATTTGATTATAAAGTCAAGTTTTCAAAAGAGTTTGAAAAACAAAGCTTAGTATGTTTTCCTAAATTTTCAATGATTTGAAAATGGTTGGGTTTATTTCAAAACCTTAAAAACATTTATTCAGAAGAGTTTCAAAACATGGTTCAAATATTTTCTTGAGTTCTAAACATAAAACATAATTTGAAAGCTATTTCAAAAGGAGTTGAAAAAAAATTTGTTCGGTTTTGATTTAAAGTCTTCCTTTTGAAAAGTAAAACATTTCAAAATGCAGAAAAACCATAGAATTCAAAGTTCTGATTCAAGCTAAGCAAAATCTTTTGGAAGCTTAACATGTGGATAATAAGATTCACTAGAACAAATTAAGAGAAGCAACAAGATTGGAGTTGGAATAAGATGGATCAAGAATCTGCAAGAGTGGCCACGTGATGAATTCTCATATAACACAAGGTGAGTATCAAGATAGTGTTGCTCAAGGAAGTGAAGAAGATCTGAAGTTGAAGTATCCCTCTCTTCTTTGCTCTTCTTCTCCATATCTCAGAGACGAGATTTATTTTAAGTGGGGTAGAATTGTAACACCCTAAAATTAGTTACTTTCTAAAAAGAGTAAAATGATTTATGTTAATTGTTTTGTGCTCATAAAAACATAGGTAAAAGAAAATTTTCTTTAAATGAAAAATCCAACATAAGGGTAGCAACATGTTTGCGCATACATGCTGTTGCATTGGTACTTTTGTGATGAGTGGTTTAGAAAATAAATTCAAATCTCAATCTTCAAAATATTATTTTCAAGTAGTGGTTTAAAAAGAATTTGAAAACTTGCAAAAACAAAAGTTAGATAAGATGCTTTGTTTTCAAAATCCAAAGGCTTGGAAAAGGTTTTAAGATGCGTTAGAATGATGCCTCTCTTTGCGGGAACCTTTCCGACCTTTTTTGGGATTAAATTCCGATTTCTTGGAGCTTTGTCTTTTTCCTTGATCAATCCAAAAGTCTTTTCTGGGACATAAACCACTTTGGTTGTGTTCCTTATCATTCCATCTATCCCTAGGAATTTTATGGAATTTTTCAAAGCTCAGAGTTATTTTTCAGAGCCTAAATAGTAATTCTTGATTTTCTATAATTATTTTAATTCCGAAAATAAATAATTCCTAAAATATCTTTACTTTCCAAAATCTCCAAACCCTGTGTATATATATATATGCCGGCGATCTACTCAATGCGCTGATTCCAAAAGTACCACTATTTTCCGCACCTACCACTCCTATCGTCCTGGATCTAAAACCGAAGTTTCGGATCGCTGGAGCTCTGGCAAACTTCTGGCGATCCTTCGGCGAGGAGTTCCGGCCATCTTTGGCGTCCCCGACTGAAACCGACACAAGTCCGAGGTTCATCCCGATCTCCTCTACACTATCTTGTCATCCTTTTCGTGAATCCATGCCCGTTCATTGTTTCCCTAACCTCTCTTTTGCTTCTCCGGCGAGGAACCACCATGGCTGACCGAAGCTTCTTCATTCTTCGTCGTCCGGCGCTGCAGCACCATATCCGCCCCTTGACCGCACTCCTACGCCTGCACCATGTGGACCCTACACCCCGTCCCCGGCCCCGCGGCCTCCCGTGCCCTGCACAGCAGGCGCCGTCGTCGGCCTGTGCGGGCTCGACCATGCAGGCTCAGCGCTGGCCACCGTGACCCTACGGGCGGGCCCAGCACGCCACCGCACGGCCGCGTACCACCGCTGGCTGGCCAGGCCGGCCGTCACCGATCCCCTTCCACGCCTCCTGCTTAGGCGTGCAGGAGGAGGCTGCCGCCCGTGCCTAGCTCCTCAGTGAGCCGCAGGTGGCTGCTGCTTGGCCGCGTGCCCTGCAGGCCACAGCCGCAGCACAGCATGCTGCCGGCTGGCCCAACCCCGGCTGCCCTCTGCTCCAGGCCCAGCTTGGTCGAGCTTCCCTAGCTTCTGGATTGGGCTGTAGCCGAAGCCCCCTCCACAGCCACCACGTTCTGCTTCCAATGAAGAAGATGAGGTTAATTACGAGTTTGCCATTAGTTCATTAAATCTCCGTTGTTTACTCGTTTTAACTCTGATTTAGTTCGTTCTCGTTGCGTTGGATCCATGTCGATATAATCTACGTGCTAGCAACAATGTTTAACTTGTCACATGATATGTTTGTAATCAAAATATTAACTTGATTAATTTGCATGAAACTAGTTTTGTAATAAAGCAACAAAGGTTTATACTTAGGTGTTTAATATGTAAATATTAATGTGATTAGTTACAAACATAAATGAACGTATTTCTTAATTATAATTTGCTTAGTTTAAACATGCTACATATAATAGACTCATATAGATGCATGCTTATTTTCTTTGCAAAGTAAAGTTTAAATGGCTTAAATAATATAAGATATATTTATAAATAAAATATGTTAGCTTTACTCGACTTTTGAAATTAAATATATTTAGATTAATATGAATTAATACTACTTACATAGTAATTCTTAATTACTATAAATCAAGCTCGTAGTTGTTTCTTTTGTGAAATAAATCTTCCGGTAATCGTTTATTTTCTATCGTAGTTCTATTTTCGGTGATTTTTGCGTTCTCGTGACCATAGCAACCAGTCGTCTTTTTTAGCACGTTGTTTTCAAGCCTTTTTGCTTCGATTGGTGTAATGTTCTTTGTTATCCTTTCTTTGTTGCTTGTATGTTTGCCTATGCGTGGTGCTTGCTACAAGTAGAACCAGAACCGTTTGTGAGTGCTGAAGATCAGAAGGTGATGACCAGAAGCAAAGTATGGGAAAGTTTGAGTAAGTGTTAAGGCAAGTATAATATGAGGCTCCTTGTTACCTATTCATTTTAATGCAATCTCAATTCATATGCATATGTTAATGAATCGCCTGGAGTCTATTTACCTTGATATTGATTATCCTGTCCTTGATTTACCTATGGATTTTGCATGTGGGTAGTATGCTCAGTTTGCTCCAACTAGTATGCTCACCTCGGGCAAAGGACAATCACGACTCATGGTGAAAGTGTACAGTCGTGTCTTGCCTTTTGAGCCTTGCATCCCCTTATGTTATACTTGTTGAGTATGGTGCGCTCACACTTGCTTTACAATCAACAAAAATCCCAGATGGGTACCAGATGGTGGATCAAGTGAAGAGTTTCTTATGGAGTCCATGAGTTCCAGGCGAGTGTTTTCCCTAGTCAACTGTCCCTGTGGAGTATGAAGTCCCAAAGAGAAGATTAAGAATAGTTTCCACTATGCTTCTGTAATACTTGTAAGTCCTATTGTAATTATATTCGATATATAATAAAGCATTGTTTTTATATTCTCCATATTTGTCGCTATATGTGTCATGTGGACATCCTGGGCACACATATAGTTAGCGCTTGGTATTCTTCAGAAAACCAGGAGCGACAATGCTTACTGTGCCATGATAAGAAAGTTAGAAGACAAGTTCTATAGCATCGAATACCACCACATAGTCCGAGCCAATAATCAAGTAGCTGATGAGCTATCAAAGATAGGATCAACCTGGGCCAATGTTCCAACCGGAGTGTTCATCTAGGACCTTGAGGCTCCTTCCATCAAGTAGGAACAAGAAGCCGTTGAAGAAAAACCACCTGCCGAGCAGATAGTCACAGCGGTCCTTACTCCTAGCAGTGATTAGAGACAACCTTTCATCAACTATCTAACCACTACAGACATCCCAACTGACAACACAAAGAGAGAACGCCTTACCCACCGCAGTAAGCACTACATCCTCATTGACAAGTTGTATCACAAAAATGCCAAAGGCGAGCTACTACAGAAATATGTCTCCGTGGAAGAAGGCGAGAAGATACTCAAGGAGATCCATGTAGACACCTATGGCAACCATGCATCCTCTAGAACACTAGTTGGAAAGGCTTGTCAAGCTGGTTTCTATTGGCCTCAGCCGTAGCTGATGCTGAAGCACTCGTTCGCCGATGTGAGAACTATTAGTTTTTCACCAAGCAAATCCACGTCCTAGCTTAGGTCTTGCAAACAATCCCTGCATCATGGCCCTTTGCATGCTAGGGATTGGATATGATTGGGCCACTAAAGCCCATGCCGGGAGGTTTCCGCTAGGTCTACATCTACATTGACAAATTCTCCCAGTGGATCGAATACAAACCCATGGTCCAAGCTACAATGAAGAAAGCAGCCAAGCTGCTTGATGACATAATCCACTGGTTCGGCCTGCCAAATAGCATCATCACCGACCTTGGGTCCACATTCACCGACAGTGACTTCTGGGATTTCTGTGATGAAAGATGCATCTTAGTCAAGTATGTCTCTGTCGCACACCCAAGGACCAATGGCCAAGTCGAGCGCGCTAACGGCATGATCTTGGATGCATTGAAGAAACAACTCTATGAGAAGGAACAGAAGCACCCAAAAAAATGGCTCAAGGAACTATCGGCCGTGGTCTCGAGATAAGGACCTAGCCGAGTCATAACACCAGCATCTCCCCGTACTTATGGTTTTCAGCCATGAGGCCATACTGCTTGTCGACATCGCCTTCCGAGATCCTAGGGTGGAGAACTACAATGAGGAGAACTCCAACGAGGCTCGGCTCATTGAACTTGACAGCCTAGAAGAGGAACGTCTGGTCACCTATGTTCAAACGACAAAATACCTCGATGGCCTGCGCAGATACTACAATCGCAATGTCAATGACCAATTCTTTGTGGTTGGAGATTTAGTACTCCATAGGAAACAGAAGACATATAGGATGCACAAGCTCTCCTCACCTTGGGAAGGCCCCTTCATCGTCAAGGCAGTCACCCGACCAGGTTCCTATAGACTATGCAACATGGACGAGAGGGATGTCCCAAATTATTGGCACATCAACTTACTTAGATGTTTCTACCCTTGAAGCATCACTCCAGAAGATATGTACCTTTAATATTTGAGTATTCAATAAAGTTTTCTACACTAATGTCTCTCCGTATTGTTCTCTCTATGCTTTTTCGTAGAGTGCTTCTAATCCTACGCCCAATGTCTTAAAGACGATACGCCACCTACACTCCACGCAAATACCCGAACAAACACGTTGATGCTTGGACGCCTCTAGAGATGACCCTATCTCCAACCTCTCTCTGCACGTGCATGAGCGTCCGCCCTCTACATCATGGGTGGTCAGCAACGGTTTCTTTGTGACGCCTAGTTTCTTCCCACATGCACGTGGTCCCATGTCGTGTTACGAATAATAGGCCAGCTAAGGCTGGGGACTTAGCTATACACTTCTGTTTGAACGGTTTATATCAAATATAAACACAAACATATCATAACTTGGTTTTAAATAAACATCGCTAGATATTCAATAGGAGTTTTTTTTTCTAAAAACTCTACCAAGCACTGCTCTCCCCCTCACTAAACAACTTGACATCTTCGGCTAACCTCTTTGTCGGCTCCTCTGCGTTGTCCTCTAGCTTGGTGATCTTATCCGCATTCATGCTCTGTGCATATCCGGTCGCCACCCATTGGAGATCCACCGAAGGGTAATGAGACTTTAGCTGTGCGAGTGCATGGACAATGGCTCCATGTGTCATGCTACATGCAAACTCCTTGAAGTCCATCCATGCCATTCGGCAATGATCCATGATCGATCGGTGTGGCCCATCGCCAGGCAGTCGTCCTCCCTCGGGCTACTCCAAACCGATGCAGTCCAACACGGGCTGGATCCCTACGATCATCATCTCCAGCTTATCATCTTGAGTCTTTACCTGCTCCATGAGCACATGGAATTGCACTTGAGACTAATGTCAATTCTCTGCAAATGACACAACTATATAATAAATGCATGCCTAAGGCCGTACAAGTTAAAGCTGCATGAGAAAACACTCACGACAAAGGTTTTCAATGGCCTTCTCAGCCCTCTCCTCCACTTTCTCCTTCGCCTCTAGAAGCTGGCTAACTGCTTCCTAGGATAGGCTGAGCTCCATCTCCAATGCTGCACACAATAGACAGACTTGTCACAGCAC
This sequence comes from Miscanthus floridulus, assembly GCF_019320115.1. Taxonomy (NCBI): domain Eukaryota; kingdom Viridiplantae; phylum Streptophyta; class Magnoliopsida; order Poales; family Poaceae; genus Miscanthus; species Miscanthus floridulus. The sequence continues at coordinate 41,875,990 of NC_089584.1, forward strand.
TGAATAACAACAAAGCAAAATTCTGAGTCAAACCTTTTTCCCAATCAGCGCTACACCCAAGCTACTCGTCCATCGACTGACCCTTAGCTTCCATCTATTGGCGCTCCTCCTCCAACGCTTGAACCTTCACCTCTAGGTCCTCCCTGTGGTGGTGCTCTCGGAGCAGGAGCGCCTGGAGGTTGTCCACTAATGCCCGCAAGTTCTTGTTCTCTTCCAGCACCGGGGCCATCTCCTCAAGCCATCGTTGATGCTGCTCGGACACCTTCATCACATTCCACAGTGAACAAACGATTAGCTGACCTCTTCTTTCTCAAAAAATTCTCAAGCTTACTTTAATGTGGGCTAGCATCAAAGTTAGATCGGCCCTCAGCTTTTTTGCCTCCGAGCTCACCTCCCTCTCCTCCAGCATCTCAAACTCTTTGCCACGCTGAATGATGGTGCAGGGAGTTGGGGCAGTGGGGTGGGCTCCCACACTATCTCTTCGAGCACAACAGTGGTCGATGACAAGGACACCCTCCTTGACTACCACCATGCTCGGACAGGGCATCTGAGCACTGCCCCCACTGTTGACGCACCAACAAACGGCACTTGTTCGGTAGCCATGAGTGAACCTTGCACCACACTGCTCGGCACATCCCTCACGGGCTCCACATTTGCCCTCACAAGGCCACTCGACATTGCCGCTGCATCCCAGATCTCTTCTACACTAGGATCACCATTGTCGTGCAACCCACCACCTAGTGACGCCGGTCCAACTGTTAAGGGCTCTCCCATAGTTGGGCCGATCGGCCCAACAGCTGTTGATTGTTCTAGGGTAGGGGCAATCGGATCTGCTCTTGTCTGCACTGGGCTAGCGCGGGAAGCCACTAGCTTCCCCATGCGCCTTTCATAGCTAGCAGTCGATGGCAGCAGATCCTCCATCGACTCCATGCTTCAACAAGCAATAATACGTAAAGAAGCAAACTACAATACCAAAGCAACATAGCAAGTAAACAAGGTACTTACAACTGCGACTCCCGTTGTGTAGCTCGGAACCGGCGCCCCCGCCTGCTACCTATTGGCCCACCACCCAAACCACTCTCTGCCTCCACCGTCACCACTAGAGTCATCCATGCAGCTGCGGGGACTGCAGTGACCGCCTACGCTGTTACCACAAGGGGTGTAACTATGATCTCGGGGGCTTGAGCAGCTGCCTAGGCTATTGATGCTGGCGCCACATGAGTCATCACTACTGACGATGCCCAAAAACTACCGGGCGACATGGCCATGGCTTGCCACGTCCATCGCATCTCATGGGTCTCCACTCTTGCTAGCACGGCCGGTGGTGGCGTCCCGTCCCTCAAAGATGGTGGTGCTGCCAACCCATCGTCATTCGCTGAACTTGAAACCACCATTCGCTGTCTTTGGGGGTGAGCGGGAGCGCCGATGTTCACTGGCCGCTCTTCATGATGGGACGATCATGCCATCTTCCTTCTCTTTGGGGATGGCTCCTCGCTAGTAGGCCAGTTCCCCTAAAGTTTTTCATAGACATCTGATGTCCGCTCACCTCTGTCTTCATCGTCATTATCATCCAAGCTGTCCCCACCAGCCCTTGAGCTAGCTTGATGCTAGGGACTGCTCGGCCAGGCATTAAGATCCCTCGGCCAGTCTGCCGATGGCATGGTTGAAAAGTATACTGCTTGGTCCTACCCATGGATCTTCAAGAGCACGAGTGAGTAGATCATAACAAAAAAGGAATTGTACTAAACTAATACAAAGACTCTTACCGTAGGTGGGAGGTTCCCAACACTAAAGGCCCTCTGTTGGTCATCAACCTTGCGGCACCCTATGAAGTTAAACAACACCCAATCCACCGCTTGACTTCCTCTTGGGCAATCAGCTTGGGCACCTCTTGGGTATTGTTAGTATCCCCTCGAAATTCATATGCAGGGTGTGCCCTCTCCTTGCTGGGCTGGCATCGCCAAAAAGTAAAGTTCATCGCCACTATGACCCCATCTGCTCTCCTTTGGTCAATCAACGCTAGGACTTCCCTCACCTACTCCATTCAACTAGCACTAGGTCTCTCCGACCACCTGGCGTTGCTCATGGGAATCTGATCAATGTTGCACGCCACATAATGTTCCCCTATGGCATGTATAACCATCGCTATGCCTAATACTTCACGTTTGTGTTCAACAGGGTAGCGATGTACTGCCCAACCATCCCATTCTGTAGCTGCAAGTATGCGCTACCCACAACTCTAGATCCAGATCCTCATGAGATTTCAAATGGAAAAAGCGGTGGACAAGATCAAAATGTGGGAGAATGCCAAGATAGGCTTCATAGAAATGGATGAAGACAGAAACATGAAGGATGGAGTTCGGGCCCAGATTATAAAGACTAATGGCATAATACTCAATCAATCCATGGAGGAACAGATGGATTGGAATGCCAAATCCATGATAGAAATAATCTCAAACACAACCAATTCATCATCATGGGGGGTAGAAAAGCTCTCATCATGAGCAGGACACCATCCCACTGTGACCCTGTCCAGTAGCACGCCATCCACCACCAACTGGTTGAGTGCCACCTCATTGCTAACGGAGCTCACCCATTCCTCGGCGTGATAGAGCTTGCGTGATGCCCTACTCATGCTGCTGCGGTTTCTATTGGGCACCATCTCGTATATCTGAGGAATGGTGGGAGATTATGAGCTTGGAGCTGCTAAGATGGCGGAGCAGTTGTTAGGTGATGTGGTGCAGGCACAAGGAAGAAGACGAAGAGGCAAGAACAAGGTGGGGAATGTGCGCTGGGGCTATGGCACTTTATAACGGGTGACCCCCGACCCTTTGCCTTCAAGGGATTTTGGAAAACCCTACCTGACCTGCCACATTCCCTCCCCAAACTACCACACACTGGTGGGCCGCCAAATGTGCAATGTGGGCCGTGTCGTTAAATTGCATTAAATGCAGAACGCCGAAATGAATCTCCAGACTCAGCGCTGGATCAATGGAATTCATTATGCATCTATGCCAAGATTTTTTTTCCTTGACCCTGCTACAAGATTCCTTCATCATCTTCCAGCAGGCTCAGGAACTAAGTGTGTAAACTTCACCTTGCAGCGAATGTACTAGTTCCCTGATTACTCAAACTTTTGGCAATAATGCAGACTACATATTTTTCTTTGAGCCTGCTACAAGATTCCTTCACCATCTTCCAGCAGGCTTGGGGACTACATTGTGTACAATGCACCTTGCGGTGCACATACTTTTCTTCTTCATGGTATTTTTGACCTCGTCAAGTCTTCACCTATGCTCTGCCATGATGACCACGTCGTTAGGACCATTGCAATTGGCACTTAAGTGTGTTCACTTCATCGACCAAGACTTCAAAATTTTTTACTTGAGCTCCTTACATCCTTATGGCATACCATGACTTCAAGTGAGTCTGAGCTAGATGCCTAGTGAAACTGGTCGAACGCCTGTCTTAGCTGCTCAGACACCCACTTTGACAGCTTGAATGCTCGTTTGAACTACTCGGATGCTTGCTTTAACAACTCAACCCCTATTTGAACTAGTTAGAAGACTGATCCTAATGAGTTGCTACAAGTTGGACAGCTCGGATGGATGCAAGATGGTGTTGCTCAGCGGATGCGAGGTGTTTGAGGACTAGCTGTGGGGGTATGACCCCTAGTACCCGTAAGGATCCACATGGGCCGAGCCACTAGTGGAGGCCCAGCCCATAAGACTATTCATGGGTCATGCCACTAGTCAAGGCCTAGCTCACAAGATAACGCCACATGAAGTATCTTGAAGGATGACGTGCTTCACAAGGTAATGTAAGGATTATCGGTGATTGATGAAATCTGCTCGGATATGATAGATATTATACGATCTGTAACTTCCTATCTTGTAAACCAATCGGAATGGAAATAACCGATCTATAACCCTACTCCCAAGCTATATAAGGCGGGTAGGGACACCCTCGTTGGAATCGAATCATATGCAATATGAACCACAAAGACACAGGATGTAGGGTATTACATCGAGCTAATGGTTTAAACCTATCTAAATTGTTGTCTCTTGCGTTTTGTGTCACCATCTAGTTCCCTCATGCGCACCTCCACCGATTCATCTACTACCGTGGGCATACCCTTTGGTAGACTGCCGACCAGATTTCGTCAACCGTAGAACAAGTACTAACAATGAATGAACTAAACACTAAGATAACTATGATGCTATTGCTACAGAACAAGCACCTAAGCTCACTAATGATAAACAAGAGCATGACAGGACTCAAACTAAGCAAAGCTATATTACTGAATAAAGTACTTGACATAGTAAAGTACTAAATAAAGTAAATGCTAAATAAAATATTACAAAGAAGCTATTCTAGACCAGAAGACTCTTCTAGACTCTGAGGCGAGCTCCGCTCTAACTCTATCACTACTAGCTAGCTACTACTTCTAAGCTACTACTCTTGAGAACTTCTTGGAGAGATTGGAATGCTTGAGTGATGATCTCCACTGATCACCACTACTCCTTTTATAGTGTGTAGAGTGTAGGGGGTACTTGTAGGCAGAGATGAGGTGGTGGAGAGGTAGGGGGGCATCGGGCGACATAGGGGGCATCGGCCGACCGTCCATCCCACCGCCTTTCCATCCAACGGTGCTTGATGGCTCCCAAAGGTGGTTGCATGGCAGGTAGGTCGGTTGCTTCGGTTAGAAAGTCAATTTGTAGGTCTGTTTTGCCCCTCCAAGTGGATGATAGTGGGCCCATGCATCCATGGGAGCTTAACCTCCATCCTTGGATCAAACCAACATGGATCAAGCGTGGAGATGCATCTTAGACATGACACCATGGCATTCACGCGGATTAGTGATGTGGCAGGCCATGTGGCACTAGTGTAGGACTGAGCATCATTCTTGGTTGGAAAACTCCCTTTAGTCCTGGTTTCCCAATTGGGATTTTGAATCCGAGACTAAGAGTGGACCTTTAGTCCCGGTTGCTATTACCAACTGGGACTAAATGGGCCCCAAGACCTTTCCCCGGGGCTTGCTCATTTAGTCCCAGTTGGTGTTTCTAACCGGTACTAAAGGTTCCTTTTTTTCATTTCTTTACTTTTCCTTTTATGGTTTCTTTTCAATTCAATTCTTTTTGGTTTCAATTAGCTTTTCGTATACGAATTCTATGCTGCTAATATATGTCCATATATACATATAAGGTTCCATTCGAGCATTATAAATAAATAACACACTAAAATGTATGAAACTATATATATACAAATATTTCAAGAGGTTGAACATGCATGGAATATGTACATAATAAAGTCACAAAAAGCTTGTACTCATGTCCTTGTGATTTCATTCAGCCCTAATCTTCAACCGTATGGCTACTAGGTAATATTTTTTTGTTATAGTAGTACTCGCCTTTGGGATCTATGACCTCATCCATAAGAAATCCTAAAATCCCTCTTGAGTTGCTTTGATCTGGTCAATTCGTAGGACCTTTTGCTTCCTCTATTCAACCTTCAATTTGAATGAAAGGAAAAGTATGAATATATATGATTATATATATCAACACAATGGTAATAAATAAACTGTGTATAATTTTTACGTACTTTGAGGATCTCTTCACTTGTTTTCATTGAGTATTGCATGAGGAACTCACAAACATAGTATCCACATAAGTTGTTTCCTGATCCCTGCTGCAGACACCACTTTACGAGAAAAAGATTCATCATTAACCAATAAAGCATGGTAATAATGAATTGAACTAAATAAAGATGCGGTGACCTAGCTAGTACTTACTAGGTATTAGACTATATCCAGAGGCATGATCCAATTACCATTATGGTGTTTCTTAGCAAATGTAGCCCAAGCACTACCTAAGAAAATAAATAAATGGAGTTATATCACCATTATGGCATAAGAGAGTATATAGTGTGCGAGACCAAAATTACCGCTGGACAATATCTATCATATCTTGGTAATCTTCTTGGGGTTTTCTCGCTGAGTCAAAGATTTTTACATGACTCCTGGGCATATCGATGACCAGCAGTATCTAGTGGAAGCTGCATGTTGATACACAGACATAACTCATTAACTAAAATCAACATGGAGGAAGAAAAATAAAATGTGCATGTTGATGGTAGTTATCATCCATCATAAACTATCAACTTAACTTGAATAAATGTGTAAACAGGATCACCAACATAGATTTAGGGGTTTAAACTAATAATTTCCATAAGTTTTGGTAAATCTGTGTTTTTAGTAGGGTTTATCTAGAAAACTGTCAAGAGGGATCAAATTGTCAAATAAAAACACTCTTATCCACAGCGAAAACTACCCTAGAAGGTTCCAGAAGACTCGGGAAGACACCACACCAAAGTGGAGGCCGAGACACTAACATGTGGGGCCAACCAGCCCCACTTGTAGGCCACCTGGCCCCCTATCCCCACCTGGAAGTCCCTCCTTCATATGTCGGTTCTCCACCGCCTTAAGGATAGCATCTATGCCATTCTTTCAAGTCAATTTGATCCGAGGGCTCAGGATTGATGTTCTGGCCTATATAACCAGCTCCTGCCCCCCTCTAGAGCACGCTGCCATAAGTCAAGATCAGACCAGAAAGTAGGGTTTCCAGAGAGAAGAGAATAGAGCTCCAATTCTTCAAGTTTCTAATATAGGCTAGCTAGCAAGGTTCAAGTAGAGTGTGGGCTATTGCTCAGGATTTTGGATCTGCCGTCTAGAGACTAATATAGCCATTGTATCTCTAAATTTGTGACTTTGTGCTACTTCAATATTATATTGCTATTTATTATGTTCCTAGTTTGCTCTAGTTATATGCTTGATATAGTTATGACTTACAATGAATTTATGCATATGTTCGCAAATGTGATAGTCACGTTGAGTGCTTTGTAGTCCACTCCCTATTTGTAGAGCAAGTAGAACACGCTTGCGAAGGGAGACAAGCTCTGTCTTGATCTTCCTTAGTAATGTTCCTTATGCATAGATCCAAAGTTAGTTATGCCATAGATAAGAGTGTATATGATTAGGTGTACAAAAGACTTAGTAAATAAGGAATGACTGAGGAATCTTTTGCTCTTAATGAATCTCCTAGTTAGCCATACTACATTTGTAGCACCCGGTTTTAAACACAAAACCAGATACACACTATATGTGAGTCCAGGAAGTCAAATCTCACATATAGCTACAAATAAGGGTAATATCAATAGACAATGCTTAAATACATAACATATTAGTATAAGAAATATAACCTTAGAGTATAGGCAGTGGAAAGACAACTCTGATCTTCGGGCGAAGACTCCAAATCCATAGGGACAACTGACTAGTTCACCACAAGCCTAACTCCTCCAGACTAGCAATCTGGTACCCATCCTAGATTTTTATCCAAAGTATAGAAAAGTAAAGCAAGCGTAAGTACATATCATACTCAGCAATACAACATGGGGTTCATGAGGCTCAAAAAGGTTGACACTGGTTTACTACGATTAACTTTTAATAGGTCATCTTTTTAAGCAATTGAGTAGCAACAAATTTATCATAAACCCATAAACACATGATTAGGTAAACATGAATAATGAATAGCATAAACAATTAATCATTAGTGATCATCTCTATTCCATAAGGGTTCCAAGGCCGCTCGTATCCGTGAGCACGGCTGTTATAACAGTTTTATACTCTGCAGAGGTTGTGCACATTCACGGTGAGTCATGATTTACCCTTTCGCCTGGGGTGATCAGCCCCTTGACCCACTACCAAAGAAGGTCGCCACGGTTCACTATGAAGCCTTTTAAAGGTTCGTCTAACAAGTTAGGGCCGCTAAGGTTTCCCCATCAATAAGCATAAACCCCCCTCTAAGGAGTGACTAACAAAGTGCACCCACTTGGTAGGCCGAGATCATACCTGTCGAAGCCCCTCCTATGCCATAGAGGTAACCACTAACAAGCTAGAAAAGGTCCTCATACTGAGCTAAAGCCAGAGCCATATAGCCCTCACAGTTATACTGTAAGTCCCAGATGATCACTTACAGATAAGTCCTTAGGAAGAGAAATCTAGAGCATTTAGAAAGTAGCTGAACACTCTAGCCCCTTGTTTCCATATTGCTAAAATGTCATGTTTTAGTGTTTATTGCATATACCATTAGTCAAGTTACAAGATCATGGTTATGGTTGTGCACTAGCAAAAACTACCCAATGCAATACCCCAAAGGTGTCAACGTATAAGATATCAAATATCTAGGATATCCTTATTGGCAACAAGGTATACACATGCAATATGAATTAAGTGATTAAAGGTGAATAGGTAACAAGGATGGTCCCATGCTATGCTTGCCTTAAACTCAGATCAGATCTTCTTCTGGTCCAAATCTTCCACGAACTGCTTCTGGACTCACCACGTATAGCTCACCGACTAGACTTGATCATAGAACACCACACAAGCATCCAAACAGACATGCATAACATACATAGCCATATTAGAGCAATACACCAACCAATGGAAAAAGGATTTGAAACAGATCTATGTATTGCTATGAACACATAGACGAGGAAGCACACTAATCGGAGCTACGGTTGAAAAGATACATCTACCGGAAGATTTTGCTTATAAAACGGGAAGCCATAAGCTTTATTTATTTTATTATATAAATGCATGTATATGATATTTCAGAGAAAATACTTAAGTTCAATTAAGTCAACTTATATTTGGTTTTAAAAAATCAAAATGGAATTTACTACATTTTATTTATAAATCTAGTGACATAATTATTATTCAAGTTGGGTTTTAAACGATGAAATTCTAGAGATTTTGACATAGAAAATATTGATACTAATGCATAGGTCACGTTGTTATGAATTCAATGCAACTTGAACGGATTATTTCAAAGTTAAAATGAATAAGTTATGATTTAAATAAGTTTTCCTTTAGTTAAATAATAGATTCAATCTACCCATGAATTTTAGATATTGAAAACATGCCTAACAGTAGTATAAACATGTAGAAAACATAAATACGGTCCTAACGCAATTCGAACCTGTCAAATTAGACTTAAAATGCAAAAGTTACGCATGAAATAAGGTTTAAGGGCATTTCTGTAAATAACTCGAACTCATTTTTGAATTAAAACAATTAAAATATGAATTTACATGGATTTTGGACTGCATGTACTATTTTTGGAAAATACAGGGTCCTAAACGAATAAAATTAGGACCAAATTGTATTTATTTTTAATTGATCTGGACTGTGGGTTAATTACTTGAAAACCCGGGGGCTAAACTACAAAACGTGCGTGGCTTGACCAAGGGCTGATTGTGGCTGCTAACTGGGCACCATGTGGTGGCACGCGATTGGCGCGGTGCACCACACGTGTGGTGGGCTCGCTGACACGACGCGGTGGGCCGGGTCCATGGTCCACCGTGGACCGATTACGTAACCCCGAAGGGGTACGCGATCTCGGCCATCCACCACGCATCTGACGGCACTATCATGATGGGGGTAGCGGGCCACTGGGGAAGGAGCACACAACGGCAGCGCCATGGGTGCCGGTGGCCCGAGCTCACCGGTGACGCCGGTATGGGTGATTCCGGCCACCCTAGACCAAGCCAAGGGCACAGATGCGTAGCGTGAGGTCCTATAGACTCAACGAAGAGCGAGACTAGGGTGGGGATCACGCCGAAGCAATGGTCCCATGGCGGCACCATGGTTGGCTGCTCAGGAGCTCGCTGTTATGGCACTCCCGTGCACCAAACGCGACAAGAATTGATCGAGGAGGTTCGGGAGCTGACCAGATTCGGATTAAGGTGGTCGTGGCGTCCGGGAAGTCTCCAACGGCATGGGTCGACGATGGTAGTAGCTGGAGAGAGAAGCATGGCATGGGTTAGGGGAAATTCGAGCAATTCGAAACTAAAACAAGGAATTGAGGCCACCTACGATTGTGTCGGGTCATGGCGAAGCTTATGGGCGTGTCAACAACGGCGATGGAGGCGCGAGAGTGGTGGATTGCCGACGGCGATGGCAAGCTTGAGCGGTGAATGGAGAAAAGGGGAGAGAGAGGCACTCGGTTCGGGGCTTTATAGGCTGTTGGTGCTACATGGATGGAATGGGAGCGGGAGACAGCAATTTGGGCGCTTGCCATGTAGGCACGGTGCCGTCGACTTGCCGAGCATGGCAACGCAATCTCCGACGGTGAAGCAAGAAAGGTGAGCGCACGGGGAAGGAAAGGGAGGTGGTAGCTGATGAGTGGGGCCAGTGACGTAGTGAGGAAGAGGAGGGCGAAGCGCGTGCGGGCAGGTGGCTGGCGGGCGCTGTGGGCCGCGGTGCCGAGCTAGGCCACGTGGGCGAGCAGGCCGTGAGCGGGAAGGCTGTGCTCGGGAGGAAGGGAGAAAGGGGAGATGTGGTTGGGCCGCCAATCAGGCCAGGCCAGGAAGGAAGAAAGGAGCGGGCCGGGGGGAAGAGGAACCGTGGGCCTTCATGCCAAACTAAGAAAGAGGAAATCTTTATTTTTTTCTAAATCCTTTTTCTTTTCTTAATTCAAAACAAATCCAAATATGAACTAAATCGAGTATAAATATGATTTAAAATACACTTTTTAATTCACACATAAATGAACCAATTTTGGGTAGGTTTTGCGAGAATAACTTTTTAAATTATTTCATTTTCTAATTTTCTTTTCTTTTATTTCAAAGCCATTTTAAATTTCATTTGCAAAAGCAATTTTAACCATTTTGAATTTTCAATCAAAACCACTCAACCAAATAAATCCAATGCTATGGCATGTTTGCTCAAACATGTTGCTACCTTATGATGAATTTTATTTTAATGAAAAAATTATTTTCCTATATTTCATGTGCACAAAAATTCCAAATTAAATCTTTTTAGGTCCATTTCTAGAAATTCAAATTTTAGGGTGTTACAATTCTACCCCCCTTAAGATGAATCTCGTCCCAAGATTCGAAAAAGACTAGGGACAAGGAAGGGAGACAGAACTAGGAATAGAACTCATATAAACATTCCAACATCTCAACTTGCATTGTAAACCAGCTTAACAAGTTACACATGTCTCATCTCCAAAGCTCAAGAACAAAATATTTGGCTGCACGGACTACCCCCTTAAGTTGTGGGATACAACTATCTTGAATACAAAAACTTTAAACTCAAGGGCATAACCAAACTTCATATGACGCCCCCATCTTGACTTCTAATGTGATTGTTTTACACCTCAAAGAGATGAGGAAAATCTATCTTCATTTGATTCTCATTTTCTCAAGTTGCATCTTCCTCTGATTGGTTACTCCATTGAACTTTACACACTCTAAGCATTTTTTCCATAAGAGTTCCCTGGGCTCTTTCTAAGATCCTAACTAGATAATCATCATAAGTATAATCATCTGTTGGATAGAGCTCCTCCAAGGGTGTTTGTTCCTTTACACCATCATCTGGAAACTCACAGTCCACTTTACTATCCTCAGTGTTCACACCTTCTAATAGATCATTCCCATTGTCATATTCCTCAGGTGAAGGTTGAATACCCTCATACTCAATTCTTTCTCCTGATGGTGTGGTTAGAAGCACCGAACGCTGGGCATACTTGATCACTCCTTTACATGTAGACATCCATCCCATTCCAAGAATAACATCAATGTCCACTAACTTTAATACATTAAGGTTTGCTTCAAATTTTACCCCTTTTATGTCAAGACTAATTCTTGGGCATATGGGGTTTGCCTTCATTTCTCCTCCTGAGGACTTAACTATCACTAGTTTCCTCATTGGAAGCATAGTTATCTTATGTTCTTTTACGTATGCACTAGAGATAAACAAATGTGATGCACTAGGGTCAAACATCACCATAGCAGTGGCTAAGCTTACTGCAATCAATCCATAAACAACCTCCTTAGCTCCATGAGTGGTAATCATATCCACATTGTTCAAACTTCCAAGGATGTAATTTTGCTTTAACTTATTTCCATGCATCTGCTTTTTATGGACATTCTGTTCTGGCTCTTGTTGCAGTTGATTCTAGCCTTGATTGTTTTCGATAAACTTCTCAAGATAATTGTTCTCATAATGTTCAATCTCACCACAATCATAACCTTTCTCACTAGTAGGTGTATTTGTCTTCATGAAGGTGATAGTAGGAGATGACAAACATGGCTCTTGAGAGCTAACCTGTTGCACTTCATCATCGGGTTGCTGATACTGATTCTGATCTATACTCATAGGTAGATTCATAGGATGTGACTGATATTCTGGTTGCGTAGCGAACCGAGGATGAGTGTTTCTTAACTATCATTGAAGATCATGTTTTCTCTTCTTCTCTTCCATCTCTCGACATAGTTGCAAATCATCACTCAATCCTTTCAAAAAGCATTTTTGTTTCTTAGCATCACTATCTACCTCTCTTGGAGCATAGTGTGATAATTGAGTGAACCGATTATGATACTCACACACTGTTATGGATCCTTGCTTGAGAGCCTGAAACTCATCTTGCTTGAGTTTTACCTCACCTGTGGGAATGTGGTACGTCTTGAAATTCTCCATGAACTCCTGCTAGGTGATCTATCTAGCATTGTTGGGATGTCCATACTGGTAGGTCTCCCACTAGTCTTGTGCTGCACCCTGGAGTTGGCCAAATGCAAAAAGCACTTTCTCCTAGTCATCACAATGGGCTATGTCGAGTTGTCGCTCCACAGCTCTAAGCCAGTCATCAGCTTCTAGTGGGTCGCTTGCATGAGAGAATGTCGGTGGGTGTCCCATCATAAATTCACCATGCTTGTCAATAGGTGGTATTTCTTGTGGATTGTTCAACACACTCTAAGCAGTGGTCTATAATAGCTGAGTTTGCATCATCAAAGCTTGCTCTATAGTTGGGGGACATGATGGAGATGGATTAGAAGTGGGAACATTCCTTCCAACATCTTGTGAAGCACTTCTCCTGGTAGAGGCCATCTGTTTCCAACATATATGCATTAGGATTCAGTCATTCATAGCATTCTTTACTGTAGTTTCAAGAGATGACAAGATAGGATTGATAGTATGAAAGACTAGAGAAAACCCCAACCATCAAGATATCCAATTCTTCCACATGAAAAACTAGAATACAAGAAAACTTCATCTTGCAAACCCTTCAACTTAGCTACCCCCCTTAAGAAAAGTCAACTAGGGCACACAAAAGGGTAGCTTGCACTTCCTTAAAAATGAGCTAACTAACATAAAGAAGTTCGGACATTCTAGAGAAACTCCTCTACATAAACAAGAACATCTAGTCTGAGAATTCTTGAGAGCAGGAAAACAGTAGTGCAACAAAATAGTTGTAACTCTCATTCTGTTAATCCAATAGAGTTTTAGTTCCTACCATTGGAAAGCTCATCAATTCCTCTATAACTCCCATGTAGAACATTTTTCCAAATTCCACAGTTTAGGAGGTCTAAAACAGTGCACAAGAGAAACTGTTCTAGGTTCCAAACAGCACAGATGCGTTGCCTTGAGATTTTCATATCTCCATAACCATAATAGCTATTAGGCTGATTCTTGCGCTCAGAGAAACATATTGAAGTCTACTGTTGTCTAGGATTTTCCTCATGATTTTTGGTCATCTAAGATTAGAGATATAAGCCAAAGAGTGCAGGCTGCTTTGAAAAGATAGGATAGAGGAAATAGAAGAATACCATAACCCAACTATTTATTGCACTGATCCTTATACCTTAGGCCTATAAACTAAATGAAATTATGGGAACACCCAACAAGATCATTGCAATCATTACAAAGATTCAAAACAATCATAAGCATAATGACAATTCAACAACCAATAAAGATGCACAGTTCAATCATTGGCTCAACTTGCGATACTATCATTTTTATTACATAAGGGGCACAAACTCCTAATTCTTAAGAATGACAAGATTACAGGGATATCTGGGTAACATCTCTTGCATGGGAGTGACACGTCATCCACTACATCAATTACATCATGGGCTTCCTTTGTATTGTGTGTCACTATCACTTGCTGGTGGTAGTCCTGTATTGACTTGACTCTGGTTACCTCCATGGTATAATGGTTGATTCTTCCGTGGACAAGATTAAACATAATGTCCTTCCTATTGGTAATGATGACACCTTCTCTTAGCTAGATCTTTTGTAAAGTCATACTCAATAGAATTGTTGCTTGGTGTTTTGTTAGCTTTCTGACTCTGAAGATCCATCTTGGTTTGACTAATCTATTTTCTAGCTTGCTTGGTCTTTCGAGGTTTAAACTCCTTATAGGTGATAGTCCACCCGTCTATGCATGCCTCATGTGAAGTAGTTTTAGCTTGAGAAGCTTCTAACTCTTTACAGTTTAGATTCATCTGACTAGGGATCAGAGCCAGATGTGACAAATCTTAATGTTGATTGCTTCCCAATACTTGCTCTGTAGAGACCTCCTTTCTCTTCTTATCCACATTAGCTTCACAACTCGGGTTCACCTTAACTTCCCTCTTATTAAACTTGTCCTAAAAATAGGGAAAACCATAATGTTTACAGCACTGACATGGATCCTGACTTCCAAGAGTCTTGCTATGAACACCCTCATTGGACTTCATCTTCTTCCAAGCTTATGCTACTTGTCTCTTCACTAGTCCCTTTTGTATGTTGGTTTGACCTTGTGATAAGCACTGTTGAAAACTCCTATGTTGAGTCATTCCTTCTAGTACTTGTTGTTGCATAGCTACAAGCTTCTCCTTATCGAATGCAATCCAAGACGATGTAGCTTGGTCCTTCTATTCTCTGATGTTGGTAGTTATCTCGTTTCGATCCATCTAATAGACCAAGAAAAGATTTAGAATTGAGATAGGGTTTTATAATAGAACAGAGGCTAGAACGAGCATAACTTTTTAGGAAATAACAAGGTTAGAGAGAAAGCATGAAGTAGGCAAAGATGAAACCATGCTAAAACATCTAGTTCTATCTAGGCTTGCGTCTTACAGTCAGAATTTCTCTAATATCACTTTGTAGCACCCGGTTTTAAAGACAAAATCAGATACACACTATATGTGAGCCTAGGAAGTCAAATCTTATATATAGCTACAAATAAGGGTAATATCAATAGACAATGCTTGAATACATAACGTATTAGTATAAGAAATATAACCTCAAAGTATAGGCAGCAGAAAGACAACTTCGATCTTTGGGTGAAGACTCTAAATCCACAGGGACGACTGACTGGTTGACCATAAGCCTAACTCCTGCAGACTAGCAATCTAGTACCCATCCGAGATTTTTATCCAAAGTATAGAAAAGTAAAGCAAGCGTAAGTACATATCGTACTCAGCAATATAACATGGGGTTCATGAGGCTCAAAAAGGTTGACACTGGTTTACTGCGATTAGCTTTTAATAGGTCATCTTTTTAAGCAGTTGAGTAGCAACGAATTTATCATAAACCCATAAACATGTGATTAGGTAAACATGAATTATGAATAGCATAAATAATTAATCATTAGTGATCATCTCTATTCCATAAGGGTTCTAAGGTCGCTCGTATCTGTGAGCACGGCTGTTATAACAGTTTTATATTCTGCAGAGGTTGTGCACATTCACTGTGAGTCATGATTTACCCTTTCGCCTGGGGTGATCAGCCCCTTGACCCACTACTAAAGAAGGTCACCAGGGTTCACTATGCAGCCTTTCAAAGGTTCATCTAACAAGTTAGGGCCGCTAAGGTTTCCCCATCAATAAGCATAAACCCCCCTCCAAGGAGCGACTAAAAAAGTGCACACACTTGGTAGGCCAAGATCATATCTGTCGGAGCCCCTCTTGCGCCATAGAGGTAACCACTAACAAGCTAGAAAAGGTCCTCATACTGAGCTAAAGCTAGAGCCATATAACCCTCACAGTTGTACTGTAAGTCCCGGATGACCACTTACAAATAAGTCCTTAGGGAGAGGAATCTAGAGCATTTAGAAAGTAGCTAAACAATCTACCCCCTGTTTCCATGTTGCTAAAAAGTCATGTTTTAGTGTTTATTGCATATACCATTAGTCAAGTTACAAGATCATGGTTTTGGTTGTGCACTAGCAAAAACTATCCAATGCAATACCCAAAGGTGTCAAGGTACAAGATATCAAACATCTAGGATATCCTTATTGGCAACAAGGTATACACATGCAATATGAATTAAGTGACTAAAGGTGAATAGGTAACAAGGATGGTCCCATGCTATATTTGCCTTAAACTTAGATTAGATCTTCTTCTGGTCCAAATCTTCCAAGAACTGCTTCTGGACTCACCATGTATAGCTCACAGACTAGACTTGATCATAGAATACCACACAAGCATCCAAATAGACATGCATAACATACATACATAGCCATATTAGAGCAATACACCAACTAATGGAAAAAGGATTTGAAACAGATCTACGTATTGCTACGAACACACAGACGGGGGAAGCACGCTAATCGGAGCTATGGTTGAAAAGATACATCTATCAGAAGATTTTGCTTATAAAATGGGAAACCATAAGCTTTATTTATTTTATTATATAAAAGCATGTATATGATATTTCAGAGAAAATACTTAAGTTGAATTAAGTCAACTTATATTTGGTTTTAAAAAAATCAAAGTGGAATTTACTACATTTTATTTATAAATCTAGTGAGATAATTATTATTCAAGTTGGGTTTTAAACCATGAAATTCTAGAGATTTTGACATAGAAAATATTGATACTAATCCATAGGTTACGTCGTTATGAATTCAACGCAACTTGAACGGATTATTTCGGAGTTAAAATGAATAAGTTATGATTTAAACAAGTTTTCCTTTAGTTAAATAATATATTAATCTATCCATGAATTTTAGATATTGAAAACATGCCTAACAGTAGTATAAACACGTAGAAAACATAAATACGGTCCTAATGCAATTCGAATGGGTCAAATCAGACTTAAAATGCAAAAGTTACGCATGAAATAAGGTTCAATGGCATTTCTATAAATAACTCAAACTCATATTTGAATTAAAACAATTAAAATCTAAATTTAAATAGATTTTCGACGGCGCATACTATTTCTAGAAAATATAGGGTCCTAAACGAATAAAAATAGGACCAAATTATATTTATTTTGAATTGATCTGGACTGCGGGTAAATTACTTGAAACCCCAGGGGCTAAACTACAAAACTTGCGTGGCTTGACCAAGGGCTGACTGCGGCTACTGACTAGGCGCCATGTGGTGCCATGCGATTGGCGCGGTGCACCACATGTGCGGTGGGCTCGCTGACATGGCGCGGTGGGCCGAGTCCATGGTCCATAGTGGACCGATTACGTAACCCCAAAGGGGTATGCAATCTCGGCCATCCACCGCGCATCCGACGGTGCTGGCGTGATGGGGGTAGCGGGCCACCAGGGAAGGAGCTCATGATGGTGGCGCCATGGGTGTCGGTGGCCTGAGCTCATTGGTGATGCCAATATGGGTGATTCCGACCACCCTAGACCAAGCCGAGGGCACAGATGCGTAGCGTGAGGTCCTACGGACTCAACAAAGAGCGAGACTAGGGCGGCGATCATGCTAGAGCGATGGTCCCGTGGTGGCGCCATGGTTGGTGGCTCAGGAGCTCGCCGTTACGACACTCTCGTGCACCAAACACAACAAGAATTGATCAAGGAGGATCGGGAGCTCACCACAATTCGGATTAAGGTGGTCGTGGCATCCGGGAGGTCTCCGACGGCATGGGTCAACGACGGCGATGGTTGGAGAGAGAAACACAGTGCGGGTTAGGGGAAATCTAAGCAATCTGGAACCAAAACAAGGAATTGAGGCCACCTACGGTTGCGTCGGGTCATGGCGGAGCTCACGGGCGTGTCGGCGACGGCGATTGAGGTGCGGGAGTGGTGGATTGCTGGCCACGGTGGCAAGCTTGTGCGGTGAACAGAGAAAACGAGAGAGAGAGGCGCTCGGTTTGGGGCTTTATAGGCCGACGGTGTAGCGTGGATGGAAGGCGAGAGAGAGGCGCTTGGTTTGGGGCTTTATAGGCCGATGGTGCTGTGTGGATGGAAGGGGAGCGGGAGATAGTGATTTTGGTGCTTTCCATGCAGGCGCGGCGCTGTCGACTTGCCGAGCATCCCAACGCCATCTCTGGCGGTGAAGCAAGGAAGGTAAGCACGCGGGGAAGGAAAGGGAGGCGACGACTAACGAGTGGGGCCAGCAACACAGTGAGGGAGAGGAGGGTGAAGCGTGTGTGGGCGGGTGGCTAGTAGGCGCTGTGGGCCATGGTGCCGAGCTGGACTGCACGGACGAGCAGCAGGCGCACGTAGGAGGAAGGGATGGGAGCGGAGTGGGCCACCGAGCGAACCATGAGCAGGAAGGTTGTGCGCGGGAGGAAGGGAGAAAGGGGAGGTGCGGCTGGGCCACCAAGTAGGCCAAGCCAGGAAGGAAGAAAGGAGCGGGCTGGGGGGAAGAGGAAGCGTGGGCCTTCGGGCCAAACTGAGAAAGAGGAGATCTTTATTTTTTTCCAAATCCTTTTTCTTTTCGTAATTCAAAACAAATCCAAATATGAACCAAATCGAGTATAAATGTGATTTAAAATACACTTTTTAATTCACACATAGATGAACCAATTTTGGGTAAGCTTTCGAGAATAACTTTTTAAATTCTTTCATTTTCTAATTTTCTTTTCTTTTATTTCAAAGCCATTTTTAATTTCATTTGCAAAAGCTATTTTAACCATTTTGAATTTTCAATCAAAACCACTCAACCAAATAAATCCAATGCAATGGCATGTATGCTCAAACATGTTGCTACCTTATGATGAATTTTAATTTAATGAAAATTTTTTATTTTCCTATATTTCATGTGCACAAAAATTCCAAATGAAATCTTTTTAGGTTCATTTCCAGAAATTCAAATTTTAAGGTGTTACAACATTTTATGAGTCTCTATTTCTATCTCTAGAATACCATTATTACCTTACACTTATTATTCATTTATCATTTGACTTACCCCTGTCATAGCATGAGAGTGGTTTTATCATAAGTATATATATTTGTCAATATCTCTATGCCAACACAATTCCATAGCTCCTCCCTATGGATAAAATATAAATAACGATACCTGGCATACTCTTTGGTGAAATGCTATAATGGTATATTATCTGTGCGCTTGCGAACACTTTAATATATATGATTTTCCTCTAAATTTTCAAGTGTCATTTATAATTACTAACAACACATTTCTAGCATCACGCTACGGTTGACAACTTAGTAAAGAGTGATGTTAAGAAATGTCAACAAGCATTTCTGACGCCGTTGCCGGGGAGGGGCACATGGCTAAGAGAATTGACCAAATAAATATTTATTGATAAAATCATAACACCTCTGCTTTAGTGGGCTTACTCTTGTTTATGTTGATTCATATCTTGTACAGGGTATTGCAGGATTGGTTGCGATTTACCAATAATTTCCATCAATTAGAATCAACAAAATCAAGAGGAAGCTCAACATCAATTTCTAAAGCTATGGCTGATAAGAACCTGTGTGAGTTCTCTACTCCAAGCACCAAGAACATTTGCACTGGACCAATACTCAAAACCAATAACCTTGAGTTTGAGCTCAAGCCAAACCTCATCAATATGGTGCAAGCTACCCCATTCAGTGGAAAGGCACATGAAGATGCTAGTGCTCATCTTCAAAATTTTCTAGAGATAAGTAGCATAGTTATTGTAACACCCCAGGTGTTAGTCACAAGTTAAGCAATGAATTTGGACTTAAGTAGGATATGTCAAGCAATGATTATTATCTCTAGTTTATAATTTTGAAGCAATGATGAAGGTGTTGAGGTCCAATCTATGAAATTGAGTCCCAACATGAACTTGGACAACACACCTTTGCTTACATGTGGACCCTGGTTAAGGTTAGGTATGAGTAATGTTAAATATGCTTGTTTCATGTACATTACATCAACATGCATCCATCTTGACCAGTGGAAAAGTTTCATGAAGTTTGGAATCAAGAAGTCACATAAAATGATAAGTTATAATCTTTCTTGAATTTCTTCATCAGGTGAATGGGAACATGGGATGTCGACCAAACCTTGCAAACTTGCTCAAACAACTCTAATTCAACTCATGAACAAAAGTCATGAAGGGTTTGTGTTGAGCAAATGTCAAGAAAATGCTTCTAAGTGTGGGAATAGCTAAAATTGTCCTTTTAATGATATGGTTTTGACCTGTGTTGACCAACTATCTAGAGTGCTTGCATGGAGTTAGACCTTAAATAAAAGTTGAAGTTTGAGTGTAGTACAACAAACTTTATTCTTGTACCAAGACCTATTTCTACTCCTAAGTGCCTCAAACAGTGGTCTCAAGTTTGAATCAGCTGCCGTTTTCAGCCCCGAAAAATATTCTAAGATTAGTGGCAAGGATAGTTGGCATGTCGTGTTCTCATGTTTTCATTAAGAAACTTGACTTGATTCCAAAATAAAAGTTGGAGTTTATATCTTGGAGAAGGACATACAAAAAGTTGGATCAAATTTGTCCATGTTTTGACCAAGTAATTCAAGCTCAAGCAGAGCAAGGCTTAACCTTCGTTAAGTGATTGACACTGTCAACTTGGAGCTTAATTAGCTGCTAATGGAGAGCTCTAATGGCCAAGCACCCTTAATGAGTTTTGTAGATCATCAGGTGGGCTGCAACTTTGCTTTTGGGCCAAAGGTCCAAATTAGCCCGTAGCCAGCCCAATTTGGCTCCCACCTTGCCCACGTCGTCGCTCGCCACCTGTTCATTGAAATGGGCACGTGGCCACCATGCAGGATAGCAGTGCCCCACCATGCCAATGTGCATGCCACCTCCTCTACCAGCACTGCCACTTTGATTTGGATGCCCCTGTGCTCCCTCTCAGTCTCTTCCTCACTCTCTCCACTCCCTCCGCGCTCTCCCTCGCCCTAGGTGCTACATGCAAGCGCACAGAGCACGTGGACGCCATGGACACCGGAGCAAAGCTCCAAGGCGCCTGCATCTCCCTCGCCTCCATGCCACCTTGTGTCTAACCAAGAGCAGCTCCATGTTCACTACATTCTCTTAGCCCCTCAAGAGCGCGTCGCGCCTCCCTCCGTCGTCGTGCCTCCCTCCGCTGTCGCGGTTCGTCATCGCGAAGCCATGTCCATCACCGCTGCCTGCTACCACAGTCGAGCAGCAGCTAGCTATAGCCAGCTAAGGCCAGGGCCAGGGCCAAGCGTGGCGACGGTTGGCCACTGCTAGCCACGGCCAGAGCCATGCCATCCCTCCTTCGGTCGCCTCCCCCACTAACGCTCGTCACCGTCGGGCCGCCACCACTGGTCTGCCCGCGCACATGGTTGGGATGCCACTGACCATCTTTGATCGAGCCGAGGCCACCCATGGGTGCGCATCGGTCCCCTAATGCTTCTCTGCCACTCCACCGCCACCGACGAGCCTCCTCCTGCCGGCATTAGCGAGCTCCCGCGCCTCCTCTGCTCTGATTCACGGCAGGGACGTCGTGCTCAAATTCAAAGAAAGGGAAGGGGTTTTCTACAGAGTCATGACTCATGTTAATAGTGCTAGAAGGATGGTTTCGCTGGAATTTATTTTCATGGAAGTTCGGGGTCCTCGGTGTAAGTTTGTTTTTTTCTTTTATGGCTAAAACTTTGGAAAATCATAATAAATCGTAGACAAATTGCAAAATTGCAAACAAAGACTTTTTGGAATCCTTATGAGTAGATCTATGTAGTAGATTCATAATATGATATGTGTTAGTAGAAAGTTTCTGCTATTTTTATTAATTCTTGTAAAGTGCTTTTAAAAATGCTTTTAAGTTGGACAGATGCATATCTTGAGTTATAGAAGTCCAAAGATGGTAATTCTAGTTGTGTTAATCTTGTGATGATATGATATAGCTAAGAAAAATATTAAACATGCTAGTTGTGTACTATTTTTATAATGTTTTGATTTAAGCTTGTTAAATAGGCAATTTTAGCTTGTCTTGCTTGTTATTCTCATATCTAAAGTTCTGGTGCTCCAATTACTATGAAATTTGTATGATAGACTACTAATGCTATGTGTGTGTTGTGGTAAAAATTTGATGTTCATTGGATGTAGTATGATTGACTTGTTGATTTAACTAGTTTAATGCTTGATAAATGGTTTTAAATGGCTTATAAATAATTTATATGTGCAAAAATGTGAAATGTGGTTCCTTTGCCCTTGCATGGTGATAATGTGGCCTGAGAAATCCTAATATGGCTATATGATTATAGAAAATAATGATATTTAGATTTATCTTGTTCTCACATGTTTATTAATAATTAAGATTTGTCTTTTTCATAGTAATTAAATTATAAAACCTAAGAATGTGAAATTTGTATAGTAGCCATATTTTGATAACATCTACCAATCATAAAAGTCTTAGCCCCAAACTAGTTGTTCTCATATATCACTAAAATTATATATATGTTTTTTAGGAGAAAGGATTAATAAAAGCATAATTGTAGATAAAGCTTGTAATTGTATTTGGTGATGCTTTGAGTGGTTGGAGTTCAATAAAGTGTTGCTAAGTATGTTAGTGATGGTTGAAGTTCTTGAATGGCTCATGTGTGTATGCTCTTTGTTAGCAAAGCAAGTGAAACATCAAATTATTACATTCTGAAATGGTTGCATGTGCATTTTCTGTTGTAATGATAACTTCATGGATCAAATGATGTTTTCTGTAGATATGTTGAATACAAAAGTTATAGATAATTTCCTTATCTTGTTTGTCCTAAAATTTTATGATTTTAGGCCTGCTAGTTTAGGAGTTATAGATTTTACAAGTTTGCTATCAACTTTTGCATGTCCTCTATACAAATTTGAATGTTTGCTTTGGTTGACTTATTTAATCATGGAATCATGTATTGTAGTGATTTTCCTAAGCTTTCTAAAATGTCTAATATCATTGCTTTTGGTGGTCTAGAACTCTAGTTATTGATGTTCAAAGTACAATGTCAGATTCTGTCCAAATCTGGACAGAGATGTCTTCATTATGTTGTTTAACCCTTTTAGCTGTGAAGTCACCGTTAGATGATAATAACAAAGTTTTAGATAATCTCATTAGCTGTCCAAAAAGTCTAGGATCACCCTTGTTGGAGGCCTATAACTCTAGTTATGGTTAAATTGAGTGGATGTTATGTTGTTGTCCAGATTTTGTGCGTATACTTGGAGTTGATTGCTTATGCTTGATCTTGACTGTATGATTACTAGGATTAGCTTGTGCTAGATGATTCCTTAAAGTAGCTTAATTTGAGTGCCTCATTGGTGAATGCTTGGTGTTATTTTCTTGCTACCTTACCATGATAGGCCTGTGCAATAATTAGTTAAATGACTTGCTCTCTAGTACTTAAGTCAGTATGATGTTACCTTGTCCTTGCCTTTGTATGCCTGTTGCAATGCATCATGAGTTCTTTTCTATGCATTCATACATCTGCATTTATCATCTCATCTAGGTATGCTAGATGCACCACATGATGTTGGAGCCAAACCCGAAGATGGAGTTGGTGAATCCATCCAGAAGACGGAAGGACTAAGTAAGTACTGAGATGGGAGATGCTCACCAAGCGAGTGTCATCTAACAAACACTGACCTAGTGTTGGATCCCAGGCAAGCCCCAAAGCATTCCAAGTCTCCCATGCTTTACAAAATATCACTTGAGTTCTTTATGTTTGATGCATTAGGTTATAAGAGTTGATTGGAAACACTTGATGCATATAACTACCTTGTCCAAATACATATACCTTTAACCCTGTGTAGGTCTAGGATCAAATATATGCTTAGCCATACTTAGATCGATAGAAGTCGGGTGATTACCTGTCACCTATGAGATATAGGTGGACATAAGGCCAAGATGACGGACTAGAGGGGGGTGAATAGTCCTTTCTATAACTTAATCGCACCCTAACCGAAACAAGTGTGGAATTAAAACTATCGGTCTAGCCAAGACTACACCCCTCTATCTATGTTCTCTAGCACCTTGAAAAGATCCTAATTAAGCAACAAAGGTGCCAAGCTAGCTAGAGCTCACCTATCCAATTCTAGGAGCAAGGTCAGACAAACCTATGCCACTAGTATTTTGCACACCGGGGAGCTCCTACACAATTCTAGTAAGCAAAAGCACAAAGCTCCTAAGCTCACTTGCAATGCTCAATAACAAGGCAACCAATGCCAACTTAGAGAGCACAAATAATTAGCTACACAAACTAAGCAATGTGACTAACAAGGTTACACAAACCAAATTAGCCATGCAAGGGAGCTACTTTTATGCTACACAAGCCAGAAGGTAACTAGTGAGCCACACAAGTTACAAGAGCAACTACACAAGCATAATGTATATGAAAGTAATTACAAGCTTGTGTAAGGAGATTGCAAACCAATGGGAAGAACAATGTTGACATGGTGATTTTTCTACTGAGGTTCACGTGCTTGCCAACACGCTACGTCCCCGTTGTGTCGACTGCTCACTTGGCAGTTCGGCGGCTAATTGGCATCATCCGCCAAGCTTGCACGTTGGGCACCGCAAGAACCTACCCCGAAAGTGAGGGTAGCTCAATGACATGCTCAACTAGATTTGCTTTTCGCGGCTCCCACGGGGCGAGCACAATGCCCCTCACAAAGCTCTTCTCCGAAGCACCGCACAAGCTTCTTGCGGGCTTCGATGGAGACCACCACCAAGCCGTCTAGGAGGTGGCAACCTCCAAGAGTAACAAGCACCACCGACTTGCAACTCGATCACCTAGTGCCACTTGATGCAACCTCATGATGCAATCGCACTAGAATCGCTCACTCGATCGGATGTACACTATCAAGCTCAAGTGAGTTAGAGGGCTCCCAAGCACTACCACATAAGCCACCAAAGCTCTAGTGTGCTCAGCAACCAGCCCAAGGCTGGCCAATGCTTGGTTTTATAGCCCCCAAGAAAATAGAGTCATTGTACCCCTTCACTGGGCACAACATGGGGCGATCGGACGCATAGGTCGAAGTGACTGGACGTGTCGGTCCCTACTTCTGGTCACTATACCGCCTCTACATGGCACTAGCCGTTTGAAATAGCTATTGCCACTAACGGCTACCTCACGCGTGCCTTCATCCACCAATCAGACGCGCTGCTTAGCTTGACCGGACCACCATACCTCAGCATCCAGTCTACAACAGAGAGCTCCCAGATCCTCCAAAACACGACCAGACGCGTCCATTCGCATATGACCGGACGCACCACCGCCTGAGTTTGGTTGTTTCCAGAGAGCTCCCTGCCTCTGTTTTGTGACCGAACATGTCAGGTGAGTCACAATCAGACACAACACCTGAGTCCTGTCCTTCACCACCTGCCACGTGTCAGAGCTACACCCATGCCATTATGTCAGCGTACGTCAGAGATGACTGGAAGCGGTACCTACGTGTCATGTCACTCTTCGTGCCAGCGTTCGGTCACAAGACTGAGACCGCGTGCTCTCTGCTGCCACTTGATCGGACGCACTAGTCCTACTGAGGCCAGCGTCTAGTCACTCATAGTGACACCTTCTTGCCTCCATTTCTTCATCGAGTTGATCCACATCAACTCCAACTTCTTCTCCTTTGCAAATCTGCCAACACCACCAAGTGTACACCACCATGTGTATGTGTGTTAGCTTATCGCAAACATTTTTAAGGAGTTAGCCACTCAACTTGCCACGCCACTCGATCCTAGCAATGATGCATAGTTAGATCACTCGAGTGGCACTAGATGACTGATATGCAAAGCGACAAGCTTACTGATGAGGAGACATCCAAACTCATCACTATCTTAGAAAAACATAGGTCAGTTTTTGGGTATTCACTCCAAGACCTTAAGGGGATAAGTCCAATGCTTTGCACCCATCGTATTCCAATTGACCCTGCAAGCACACCATCACGTGAACCCCAATGCAAGCTCAATAATACGATGCGGGAAGTCATGAAGAAGGAAGTCCTAAAACTCCTTCATGCCAGGATTATCTATCCTGTACCACATAGTGACTAGGTTAACCCCGTCCAAGTGGTGCCCAAGAAAGGGCGCATGATGGTCGTAGAAAACAATAAGAATGAATTGATCCCACAATGAACCATCACAAGGTGGAGAAAGTGTATAGACTACCAAAAACTCAACGTGGCCACAAAGAAAGACCACTTCCCACTATCCTTCATTGAAGAAATGCTAGAACAATTGGTGAAGCAGCCTTTCTTTTGTTTTCTCGATGGGTATTCGAGATATCATCAAATCCCTATCCACCCTGATGATCAAAGCAAGACTACTTTCACAGGCCCATATAGAACATATGCATATAGACGAATGTCTTTCAGGTTGTGTAATGCACCCGCTTCTTTCCAAAGGTGCATGATGCCAATTTTCTTAGACATGATAGAAGAAATTATGGAGGTCTTCATGGATGACTTTTTAGTTTCTGGAAAAACCTTTGACCACTGTCTAGAGAACATAGACAAAGTCTTGCAACGATGTCAAGAAAAAGACTTAGTGCTTAATTGGGAAAAAAGCCATTTCATGGTCCGAGAGGGCATCGTTCTTGGACACTTAGTGTCTGAGAGGGGGATTGAGGTTGACAAGGCTAAAATTGAAGTTATAGAACAACTACCACCCCCTGTGAACATAAAAGAAATCCACAGCTTTTTAAGACAGGCAGGTTTTTATAGACATTTCATTAAAGACTTCTCACAAATCTCTAGACCATTAACAAACCTGCTAGCTAAGGATGTGCCCTTTGAGTTCACTGATGAGTGCTTAAAAGCTTTCCATACACTCAAGAAAGCACTCATCTCAGCACCAATCATCCAACCACCCGATTGGTCGCTGCCCTTTGAAATCATGTGTGATGCTAGTGACTACGCTATTGGTGCGGTCCTTGGCCAAACCAAAGATAAAAAGCATCATGCAATTGTCTATGCTAGCAAAACACTGATGGGAGCACAACTTAATTATGCTACTACTGAAAAAGAACTCCTTGCAGTCGTCTTTGCTATTAATAAATTCAGATCTTACTTAGTGGGAGCAAAAGTAATTGTTTACACCGATCATGCTGCACTCAAATACTTGCTCACTAAGAAAGATGTAAAACCACGCCTAATAAGATGGATTCTCTTACTTTAAGAATTTGACCTAGAAATAAAAGATAAAAAAGGAGTAGAGAATACCGTTGTAGATCATCTATCGCGTATGCAAGTCACTAACATGTAGGAACTTCCAATTAATAACATTCTACGCAACGACATGCTGCTGAGGGTGACGGATTCAAACCCGTGGTATGTGAACATTGTGAATTTCATGGTTTCAGGATACGTACCACCGGGCGAGAACAAGAAAAAGCTCCAAGCCAAGAGCAGATGTCACCTTTGGGATGATCCGTACCTCTATAGGATATGTTACGATGGCTTATTAAGAAGGTGTGTGCCCACGACGGAGGGTGTATAGATCATCAAAAAATGCCATGCAACCCCATAAGGAGGCCACTATGGAGCATTCCGCGCAAAAGCCAAAATCTGGCAATGTGGATTCTTCTAGCCGATGATGTATGAAGACACCAAAGAATTCATTCGAAGGTGCGGAAGTGTCAGCTGCAAGGGCACATCACCTCTCGCAATGCAATGCCCTTCCACTACAATCTTCAAATAGAATTTTTTGACATGTGGGGCATTGACTTCATGGGGTCATTCCAAAAGTCCCAAGACTGCGAGTACATCCTTGTTGCCATTGATTACGTGTTAAAGTGGGTGGAAGCATTGTTGTGCAGAGCTGCCGACGCCAAGCATGCAAGAAGGATGTTCCATGAAGTGATCTTCCATCGCTTTGGAACACCAAGGATGGTGGTAAGCGATGGGGAGTCTTAGTTCATCGACAGGACCTTCAGTTCTTTCCTAAGGGAGCTTGGGGCCAAACACAACATGGCCACCTCGTATCACCCACAGACCAGCGTCCAGGTCAAAACTTCAAACAAACAAATTAAAAATATCCTTTAGAAGACGGTCAATGAAATGGAGAAGGGGTGAAAGAACAAGCTTCCTGATGCACCCTGGGCATACAGGACAACTTATAAAACCCCCATCGGCATGTCACCGTTCTAGCTCATCTATGAAAAAAGCTACCACCTACCAGTTGAGCTTGAACACCAAGCTCACTGGGCAATAACGAATTGGAACATGAATGTTAAGCTACTCGGCAAGAATAGACAGAAACAATTCTCCGAGCTAGAAGAATAGCGTGAGAAAGCATATCATAGTGTCAGGCTCTACAAAGAAAGGACCAAGACATGGCACGACCACCGAATCCAACAAAAAGAATTCAAGGAGGGAGACAAAGTCTTATTATTCAACTTCCGAGTCAAGCTCTTCGGTAAGGGAAAATTACATAGCAAATGGGAAGGACCATACACCATCGTCAACTCATCAACACATGGCACAATCACCATCTAGAATAATGATGGTAACACTTTTAAAGTTAACGGTCAAAGATTAAAAAAATTCTTACAACCTTCTCATGATATTGATCAAGAAATTGATAAAATAGAACTAATCTCTTTTAATGAATTCACTTCAAATCTATGAAAATTTAAAATATTTCCAACATATTCTTGCATTCAAAAAGTATTACTTACATGTATTTTTTCATTCATAATCATGGACTATGTGAAAACAAAACCTTGCTCATGTCTCGTTTAAGTAAATGACACACAAAATTGCCAACCATATTTAAAAATTTGAAAGAAAATTAGAAAATCAAAGGATACAGATATTTCATGCATGGATGAGCATCTAGAAGTACCAGTGCTCTTATCATGCCCTGACTGCGGGTGACAGATATTTCATGCGGGTGACACCTGGGGTCGGCCGCCCCCCTCCTAGCTCTTCTCATGCCCTGTCTGCGGGGATAAGCTCTTATGACCCAGTGCTCCGCCATTCTTTAGGTTTTTGTGCAAAATATCTCAATCTCGCAGGAGAGCCAAGCCTCTATAAAAGGCTACCTTAGGCTTCTCTTCATTTCACACCAAAGCCTTCCTCTCTCCCTCACAAAACATTGATTCCATGCACTCCTAGTTGAGCCATGGCCGACAAAACACTAGCGCTATACACCGGCTCTAGCTCCACCTATAATTTAGAAGGAATTCCACATGCCATCAACCTAGTCCTAGAAAATACCTTTATGAGAGAAGAGGCAAAAGCCGTCACAATGGCTCCACTTGCCATCATGCCTCCATCCTTTAGTGGGGCAAGTGGAGGTATGAGTGTGCGGTCCACTTCAAGGACCAAGGTGCCGCAAGGTGGCACCCAGCCTAGGTAGACGCCCCCGTCAGAGTCATCTTTGGGGATCGACAACCTCAAAAGAAAAGCTTTAGGAAGTGCTACAAAGAGTGTTCATGTAACGTCTTCGGGCAACACCATTTTTAGTCATAGCTACACTGTAGTGGGCATTCAAAAGCCCGATGGTGGGTGCAGGAAGGGGCTCATGCGCAAACCAGGAAAAGGGAAAGGGCCAGCAGAAAACCCTGCTCAAAAGTCTGTCTCAAAAGAGACAGCCGGCTCATCGTCCAAGCCCCTTAGGATCAAGAGGGTCAATAAGCCTCTAGTTTTAAAATCATGTGCTATCTTTGAGGAGGACAAAGGGCCATTACCTTCCCAAGATCCCGCGATCCCCTCGCTGAACAATAAAATTACAACCTTACGCGAGCAAGTTAGATTTCTTAGGGACCAGGTACACGATAGCGAGATTAAGATCAAAGACCTTGGCCACGAACTGAACGGTTATCGCTTCAGTTTTGGCCGTAGGCTGGCTAAAATAGCAAGAGCTTGCAAAAGTAGAGTGGGCTCTTGACTCATAGATTTCTTCTAAAGCCCCTCTTGCCAGAAATAAATAGGCGTGTGTTTTACTTCTGCATTATACTTTCAAATTCTTTTCTTTTTCCAAACCATGTAAACACGCCTATTTATTGTTTATTCAATAAAGAGTATGTTGCTGTTTTCTGTCTCCACTTGTTTTCGCATATTCTATTGTTTCCAAATAAAGACAGAAGTACCAAAGCAAGTGTGGGGGAGCGCCACACAAATAGCTCTTCTCAAGTGCGCAAAACGATGAATATGTTGAAATTGAAGTTGTGCACACTCACTCTCTATAATTAGAACAAAATCATGGGCAGATTTAAATATAACTATTTAAAGATGCTCCAACTTCATTCTACCCTTTTTTATAAAAATTTGCATACTCTTTATTCCTCGCTAAAATTTCTATGATTTGTGAACAACTGCTCATAGGGACCCCATTTTCATCTAAGTAATTGGAATATGAGATATAGTAGGATGAAATGAAACTTTCTCTATTTTACAAAGAACTTGGTATTTATTTTACAAAATTAAAGTCTCAAATTAGCACGCTCCTCAAATTGTTATAATTCCTACCACGGCCATATGACATGATTCAACAAATTCTTAGTCATACGCTATTTGTATTCACATTGAGCTTTGTCAAATTATTGTGATCCTTGTAGAGATTCTAGTCATGCACCCACGATCAAGATTCATGTACAACCATAAATAAAATGCTGACTCTCACAATGAGAGTTACGCAAAAATATGTTTTCTGCTCACCTAAAATAATTACTCCATTCATTTATCATGAGTCTTTCTCTCTAAAATTTTCATCTGCCTCCAAGGTCATTTAGCATACATCAGGAGGCTCATCTCAAATCTATCTGGAAGATGCAAGCCTTTTCCCAGCTTATTAAGAAAGGGGTCCTATTTCAATGGTATCAAGCATGCCAAAATGCATTGGATGATATCAAAAAATATTTAACAAATCCTCCCGTTTTATGTGCGCCAATTAAAGGGCGTCCATTAATTCTCTATACGGCAACCTTGCCAACATCATTAGGTGCTCTCTTAGCACAAAACAATGATGTCAGAAATAAGTCTCCCTATATTACCTAAGTCGCACCCTGCTGGGGGTAGAGTGCAATTACCGAGACATAAGAAAAAATATGCCAAGCACTTGTATTCACGGCTCAAAAGCTCCGCCATTACATGCTAGAACATACAACACATCTCATCTCGAGAGTTGATCCGCTCCGACATATTTTAATTAAAATAGCATTATCAAGTAGATTGGCTAAGTCGGCGATGTTCCTTTCACAATTTGATATTGTGTTTGTGCCTAAAAAGCCATGAAAGATCAAGCTTTGGCTAACTTCCTAGCTGCCCATCCTGTACTTGATGACTTTTCCATTGATGATGATCTGTCAGATGAGGAGGTCTTCACCACTATGGTGGCCGATTCTACATGGCAAATGTATTTTGATGGCGCTTGCCGAAAATCGGGAGCAGCTGCAGGAATCGTGTTTGTCACACCTGACGAAGCAATACCCCATATTCCTTCACAATAACTTCAGCAATTTCAAACAATACTGCTGGATACGAGGCTCTAATTATCGGGCTTGAAATAGCTCACAATATGGATCTAAACACACTCTCTATATATGGAGAGTCCCAATTAATAATCAATCAATTGGTGGGAGCATATACCGTAAAAAAAGCAAGGGCTTCTACCATATTTTTGGAAGGCAAAAAACTTATGTCTCTGTTCATTGATCTAAAAAGTTTAGCATGTTGTAATGAATCAAAATGAAAACGCCAATGCATTGGCAAGCTTCGTCATCAGCATGTCTCTAAATCCATATCAAACAGTGGATGTTCATGTAGAGGAACAAAGAATCCTCCCTATACATGCTGAGGAAGAGGTTATACCATCTAATTTAGCCATGACTATAGATACGTGGGAAATCGAAATGGGTGATTGGAGAACGCCTTTTCTGGATTATCTGCTTCATGGATATTTGCCCCTGGATTCTAATGAAAGATCTAGAATTCGAAAGAGGTCAATAAATTATACATGTATAAATGATACGCACTATTGGCGCTCCTGCAATGGTATTCTACTTCGCTACCTTGCAGGTAACGAGGTAATCGAAGCCATAAATGAATTGCATTATGGAGTGTGTGGTGCGGACCAATCTGGGCTCAAGCTACATTACTAACTAAGACATTTAGGTTATTATTGGCCTACAATGTTTGATGACTCCATGAAATTTGCAAAGAAATGCCAATAATGTCAAATACATGGTAATTTCATACATCAACCCCAAGAACCGTTACATCCGACGAACATGTCTTGGCCCTTTGAAATGTGGGGAATGGATGTAGTCGGGCCAATAAATCCCCCGTCCTCCAAGGGACACAAGTTCATTCTTGCCACGACTGATTACTTTACTTCTCTTAGTGGCAAAAGCCATAGCACTAAAATAAGTCAAAGCGGAAAATGCAGAAAACTTCATAAGAACCAACCTCATATATTTGGGGTTTCGGCTCGGATGATATCCGATAATGGGCCACCTTTCAAAAATAAACAAATAGAAAAGATGTGTGACAAATTCAAAATTAAGCACCACTTCTCCACGGGTTATAACCCAGCTGCTAATGGCCAAGCAGAAGCGTTTAACAAAGTGTTATGCAAGTTGCTTAAAAACATGGTCTCACAAAATATGTGACATTGGCATGAAAAGTTACTTGGATCCATGTGGGCATATAGGACCAAGACTCGGACGGCAACAAAAATGACTCCTTACTCAATTGTGTACGGAGGAGAGTTGGTCCTGCCATTGGAGGTGAAAATTACCTCATTAAGAGTTGCTATCCAAGAAAAACTCAATGAAATGAATCGGCAAAATTACACTTAAAGGAACTAGACAACCTCGAGGAAAAAATAACTTGCATTACAAAACTTGGAAGCATACCAAGCTAGAATGTCTCGAACTTTTGACAAGCGCGTAAAGAGAAGGTCGTTCAAAGAAGGGGATTTGGCTCTCGTGGTCATTCGGCCTATGAATATTACTCACCGAATGCAAAGCAAATTCGATCCTAAATGAGAAGGCCCTTACATTGTCAAGGACGTCTACTCTAGCGGCGCTTATATAATCATATCTCCAGATGATGACAAATATTGTCCACCACCGATAAATGGAAAATTCCTACAGCGCTACTATGCATAGAAAAAATATATCATAGCTCTGTTGCTTCGTGAGCCTAAACTAGAAGCGATAAAAAATAAATGCTCCTTCATGAGCCTAAACTATATATAAAAAACAACAACGCTCCTTTATGAGCTTAAATTGTAAGCAGAAAAACTGGAAGTACTCCATGGCTTTATGAACCTAAAGCGTAAGCGACAGAAAAAAGGGGTGTTCCATAGCTTCATGAGTCTAAACTGAAGCTGAAGTTAAAAAAAATATATCATTGTGCTCCATAGCTTCATGAGCCTAAACTGAAGCTGAAATTAAAAAGAAAAACAATCATTATGCTCCATTGCTACATGAGCCTAAACCGTTAACAGCAAAAAATAAAATAAAACATGTTCCTTCATAAACCTAAAGTAGTAAAGAGAAAATATGCTCCATAGCTTCATGAGCTTAAACTAAAGCTGAAGTTAAAAAAATCATTATGCTCCATGACTTCATGAGCCTAAACTGAAGTTGAAACTAAATAAATCATTGTGCTCCATTGCTTCACGAGCCTAAACTGAAGCTAAAGCTAAACAAAAATATAGAAGTGCTCCATCGCTTCATGAGCTTAAACTATAAGCAACAAAGAAAGTGCATGCCCCAAGGTTTTTAAATTTAAACTGTGAGCCAAGGAAAGAACATGTAAAATATTATATCTTCCAAGAGCTTGATATAAATGTCAGGCAGGCAACATGTATGACACTTGCATAATATACGCCAATGCTTAATAATATATAAATACCATGTATATACGTAAATGTGCTTGTAAATCAAGGGACCCAAAATGTATTTCCTGAGAGAGAGAGAGAGAGATCACAAACAAAATTTTCAAGCTCCAAATCCGTCAACATATATGGAGTAGTTTCCACATCTGAACTTCGAGGGGGCATCTGTTGACACCAATTTTGACTTAATCAAAATATGTGAAAATGTTAAACCACATTAAACAAAATAATATGTAGATGGTCAAATCTATCTCAACATGAAATAAAAATATATTGAGAAACTACATTTCTAAAATAAAGAAATTGATATAAATATGATATTGGCTACAAAACTTAGTACACTCAAGAAGACATGAGTGGAAGGCGTATGTGCATGTGTTTCCTACATTTAAAATTAAATGTCATGCATTCATGTGAATACTCTATAAATATAGGTGATATATGAAAGAAGAAGAAAAAAATTGGTTGACTAAATAACACATGCATATAAAAATATTTGTGATACAAAATTTAGATAGGAAACACATGCATATAGTGCATTCATGATACAAAATAAGTATCATTAGATTAGTTAGAAAGTGTATTTTATAATAAATTTATTTATAGACATAAATGTTAATACTATTTACTATAAACTATTGACCGGTATGGGATACCGTAATTGCATTTTTTTTACGGCGGGAGTACTTGACATCTTGCCGAAATGAAACACCACGTTATTTGCTAGAAAGCAAATGTCCTATCAGCTTTCTGAGTTTGAATTCTATAGCTGAAAAAAATAAAACCCCTAAGACCTCATAGTTCAAATTTGATTGTTAATTGCTACCTCCGTTTCAAATTATAATTTATTTGACTTTTTTGACCAAATATTTGATCACTTGTCTTATTCAAAATTTCATGTAAAATATCATTTCTTTTGCTGTGACTTGCTTTATTAATAAAAGTTCTTCAAATATGACTTAAATTTGCATATATTTGCACATATTTTTTTGAATAAAATGAGTGGTTAAACTTTCAGTCAAACAAAGTATAATTTGGAACAGAGGTAGTACCAATTACAAAATTGGATATTTGGAGGTATCTGGAGTCATGGACAGCAGATGGAGATGGACAGAGCGTAGAGCTTGTTGCCGCGACGCCTCCAGCCACCGGCAAGTCACCAGCTCGTCGCTGGTGCTGGGATTTGCGGTTTGCTTCTTTGAGACGTGGATGGAGAACCAACGGAAGGAGCAGCTGCTAGGCACCACACCTCTTGCGAATTGCGATGCGAGAAAAGATGAAACGGTGACTAGTCCAGGCTGTAAGGAAACGTTTGGCCTTCTTGCGTGCTACCTGTAAAATATCTGCTTCCGGAAGATGTGGGCTATTCAATGAACTGTTGGGCTGCCAATTCATGTCGGGGGTCGATATATTTTTTACCAGGGTCCAAAGTGGCAAGCGGAAGATGTGGGTTATTCAATGGACTGCTGGGTTGCAAATTCTTACCGGGGTTGGACATTTTTTACCGGGGTTGAAAGTGACCAAAAATTGCTCGCTACAAGGCGTGGGGGTCCAAAGTGGCCAAAAATCGGTCGCTATAAGGCGTCACCAGAACGCCTTCACGAAGCTTTGCCCCCGTCTTTTTCAGTTTGTTTTTTCAGCTGAAACAGTATTTTTCCCTCACAACAAATAGTCGAAACAGTGTTGCAGTTTGTTTTTTCAGCTAAGCGAACAGGCCTAAAACAAGTAAGTGCCGCTTAAGCATGGGAGTTGCGAGGGAAAATCGAACTGGAAAGAGCGCCAAACCTCCTGGCAACTGCCTCTGCTCCTGGCCTATAAATACGTGGCCATCGGTAGAGGAAAACCGCCCGGATCCAAATTGCCGCCAGGCCGCCGCACCATATACCCGATCAGAAGCACCATCAGGCTGCCGCACTTGCCGTCGGCCCTGATCCGCCAGGCTGCCACCCCCGACAAAAAAATTGCTGCCAGGCTGCCAAGTTCAGAAGCCATCACAGAGCTCCATCAGGCTGCCGTCGCATCGCGCCGCTCACCGTTCCAAGCACCGTTTTGCCGCGCTAAAGACCACCAGAAGCATCGCCGCCGGTGAACCGTGAGGGCCCATGCAAGACCTGCCGGCAAAAGCTACTTCTGTTCGTCAAGTTCTGGAAGAAGGTGAGAGGGGCACATGGTGCTTCTCTAATCCCTGCCTCCCTGGTTCTCATCTTTGGCTGATTCATCAACGAGCTTCATCGACAACTCTTCGGCGTCGGTAAACGGCTGGACTATGTCTCTATGCAAGATGGGTGCATATATATAGGTCTTACTCCGGTAAAAGTAAAAGGCCAATCGAAGGCCGGCACACAGTGCCATATGGGCTACAGGCTGGTAAGAGGTCGGCCAGTAGTGCCATGACCGTGCTCAAGGGTGTTATATCCCGGTGAAGGTAAAAAGTCGGCCACTAGTGCCATGACCATGCTTTCTGCTTGATATACGCCTCTGTAAAGGTGTATCGAAATGTGTCAAAGGTCGAGAAATTGTGCCTTGGGCCATGTTTAGTTAGGCCCCGAATCGGCGCCGCCAAAATTTCGTGGCACTGTAGATCACTGTAGCGTTTTGTTTGTGTTTGGTAATAATTGTCCAATTGTTGACTAATTAGGCTCAAAACGTTCGTCTCGCAAAGTACAACCAAACTGTGTAATTAGTTTTTGATTTTATCAACATTTAGTACTCCATGCATGTACCGCAAGTTTGATGTGACGGGGAATCTTCTTTTTGCATAGTGCCAAAGTTTGGATTCGGTGGGAACTAAACATGGCCTTGGTTGGACACGATTTTGGCTCCAACCCAGTTAAAAGGTTCATGGTATTATATCAGGTAGAACGCGATTTTGGGTCCACCACGGTTATGACTTCGTATAAAATTGATTGGACGCGATCTTAGCTCCAACCCGGTCATGGTGTATATGGTGCAAAATTAGTGGACGTGCTCTGGCTCCACTCGGCTGAAATTCATGATCATATGATTTTAATCAGCGGCATGTCATGGATTTTGCATATGTAACTCCTCTGGTGTTCTTGCTGGGCGTACGTGCTCGGTACTAATCAAGTTGCATGCTCAAATTTAAAACCCTTAATTGAATCAATAAACAAAGTAAAAGATGTTGCATATTATGCCATGTGCATGTGTGCACGCCTTAAGCTATTACTAGGCCAGTTCTCGCACAAACACAAGTCCAGTCCCGCGTGCTTCATCTTCCATGTACAGCGACATGATCAAATTAAAGTATAAGTGCCAAACAAACCGAGATAATAAGATAGTGTAGCATCAAAACTATCACAGATGCATTAATTCATCTGCCGCACCATATATAAATGAAAGAAAAAGAAATATGCAGCCGAGACAGAAGATACGCACGCTGCATACGTCAACCTCTTACAGTCCTACCTAACTGAAAGTTAAGAAATAAACAATCTCCAGTTGCCTCCATAGAAAATCATGCGGCTGATGTCATGTCTAAGGTAAATAGAATCCAATCTTTAATCTTAGAGCCAACT
Organism: Miscanthus floridulus; assembly: GCF_019320115.1. NCBI lineage: Eukaryota > Viridiplantae > Streptophyta > Magnoliopsida > Poales > Poaceae > Miscanthus > Miscanthus floridulus. Next base: position 41,913,332 of record NC_089584.1, read on the forward strand.
TTTTATATGTGCAGTCTGAAACTACCACCTCAAGTTACCAAACAAATAGATGCCTTCAGAAAACATTGCTTGTGGAGTAAAGAGGACATCAACATAAGGGGTGGCTGCCTTGTTGCTTGGGAAACAGCATGCAAACCCAAAAATCAAGGGGGTTTGGGAATCATTGATATTCAAAGTAAGAATGATGCTTTGCTACTAAAGTTCCTAGATAAATTTTATAATAATGCTGAGATTCCATGGGTTCCTTTAACTTGGTCCAAGTTCTACTCTAATGATCAAACTCCACCACAAGGGATTCTTTTTGGTGGAAAGATATCATGAAACTTTTTAATAAATTCCAAGATATGGCAACCTGTCAACCCAACAGAGGTAACACTGCTCTCTTCTGGACAGACATTTGGGTAGATCAGTCAATGAAGGCCAAATTCCCACAACTCTTTTCTTTCACTAAGAAACCCAAATGCTCCATTAAATTTTTCCTCAACCAGGAAATGGATAGAATCTTCAGCTTACCTCTCTCCCAGCAGGCAGCAGCACAGTTAGAGGATGCTCAACAGATCATACAGGACAATAATTGGGAGGCTTCTACCAATGATGCATGGATTTATAGATGGGGTCTGCAAATTACAGCAGTAAGAAGGCATACACTGTTCTAATTGGTTCCTCACCTGCCTCCCCCCTTTTTAAGTGGATGTGGGCCTCGAGCAACTTGGGTAATCACAAGTTCTTCTTCTGGCTACTTTTGAGGTTCTCAGAAGAAAGAATATGTTCTTGGACGACTACAGTTGTGTCTTGTGCAACTTGGGCTGTGAAGAAACCTGTTTTCATCTCTTTTTTGAATGTCCTTTAGTAGAGATTGTTGGGCTAGATTCCTATTGATTGGAACCTGAACATCAGTCCTCTGGATATGATTCTACAAGCAAGGAACAACTTTAACAATTCTATTTTCAGGGAAATAGTCATCACAGCTTCTTGGGTGATTTGGACAACAAGAAATAAAATCATTTTTTATAATGGCCAAAGGAATCTTGATCAATGGAAAAGACACTTCAGAGACGAACTTGGCTTGGTGTGTACCAAAGCCAAACCTGCTAGGAGCCTCAAGCTTAGGGTGTGTTTGGTTGAGCTGTGGTTGTGGGAAAAGCTGTTGTGGGCTGTGAGCTGTGGAAAAGCTGTTGTGGGCTGTGAGCTGTAGAAAAGCTAAAAACTATTTGGTTAAACAAGTATAAAATATACCTTCTATCTTTATCTCTCTTGAAACAACTATGGAAGAGCTTTTTATTCCACCAATTTCGAAAAGCAGAAAGCCAAAAGCCAAAAGCAGAATCAAACCAGCTTTTAAAACTGTACTATGGAAAAGCAGCTGCTTCTGAAAAAACCACCTGAAAAAGCATCCCCTTTGGTTGGGCTTTTAGCTTTTGGGGCCAAAAGCCCAACCAAACGGACCTGAGCCTTTGGAGAGACTCTTATTTGTAATTTTCTTTCTTTTTTCCTTTGGGCCTTGATGGCTTGTATTTTTTCCTTGTAGATCAGTCTTTTTGTTGTTGTTGTTCTGTACATATCGTTCTTTCATTTAATAGAAAAGCAAAAAAAAATAGCTAGGGGATTCCCCTACTGATTCGGTCAAAATAATCTTTAATCTTAGAGAGCTAATTGTTTAGTCAAAATAAACAAAACCACGCCATGCTGCGTTGCAACATATTTTTCTAAATCCTGGCTGGATAAACATCTTATCTTAGCCCAAATGAAATATTTCACCATACATCCAGTGCATCCGTATATGTCAAAGCTGGCTTTCCATGATCCAATAAGACTGTCAAGTTTAGTCATCAAGGTAAATTATACAATGCACTATGTCAAAGAAATAGATGTCAATCATACCGGTTTGCACTTGGACGACATGTCAAAATGCATGTAGTGACTCAAGAGGCACACATGCCCAAGTAATTAAATAGACGACGTGTGCTGAATTATTAAAACCTAGCATCATATCATGGCCTAAACAAACAACAAGATATTCTCAAATAAAGGCGTGTATATCATGCTTTGCTAAGTGTGCATGCGTGTTGTGGGCGTTAGTGTTGTACTGTGTAATTCTCAAAAAAAAAAACTAAATAAGCTAGCAACCAATCAAACAAGGAGTATATGTTTGCTCCTCAGTAAATCAATTCTTGTCATGTTGAAAAGAAATGACAATTATCAAGTCCAAGTTTATGTCAAACATGCATATTTATTTATCCGTGATTACAAGAGTGAAGACCTTTTGTTTTCTTTTGTAGTTTGTAATAGCAAGCCATATGATGTAATATATTTTTCATGTATTCATGTTCAAACTCTTAATCAGGGGTGTTCTCCTCAGAGATGTAATTAACATAATTTTTATGCAAACATAAGAATTATGGAAGTATGGACTCATAATACATGTTCTTTTATTTTGGTCCCAATTAAATTAAACCAAAACCAAATTTGTCTCTGCTGACACGGAGGCGAGTCATCGCCACCCGCTTCCCCGCCATCAATCCTGTTAATATTTGGCCCTATCTCACGAAATCATTTATGTAGTAGTGCTTGTTAAGCATGATTCGCTTACGCCTTCTTCACATTCAATAAAAATCTCAGATGGGTACCAGATGGTGGTTAAGTGATGAGTTTGCTAAAGGAGTTCCATGAGTGGCGAGTGCTCCCCAAGTCAACCGTCTCTGTGAAGTATGGAGACTTGAAGAGAAGATTAGCAATAGTTTCTATTGTGTTTTGTAAAAGATGTAAGTCTGGTTGTAAATATGTTTCGATATATAATAAAGCATTGTCTTTGATAATTTTTATATTTATCGTTATATGTATCGTGTGGACATCCTAGGCATACTGCACATATAGTTAGCTCTTGGTATTCTACAGAAAACCGAGTGCGATAGTTGCTACGACCTAGATGGCTTGGAGGCAGCGACACAGTTGAGCACTGCTTGGTGGTTGTGTGGGGGTTCTAGTGGAGAAGATTTGTGAGGGGATATTGTGCTCGTCCTAGTGGGAGTTCATAAAGAGCAACTCTAATGGAATCAAGGCTCTTGTGGAGTGTCAAGTTGATCGACTACCTCAAAGATGAGCACAGACCATGGGGCCCAGCTTGAGGGCTTGCTAGGCTTGTGGAGGAGCGACGATCCTTGGATTGGCTTAAAGGGAAGTAGGTTGCCGGCAAGCAACCTAAACTCAAGAGAAAAAATCACCATGTCAACTTGTCTCCCTTAGTTTGCATCACTACACTTGCTCTTATTTTGTTTATCTTGTGCTTGTGTAGTTACTATGGCAGCTGGACTAGTTGAGTAGCTTAATTCGAATAGTTCAAGTGCACTAGTGCTTAGCTTGTTGTTTACCTTCCCACTAGAATTTTGTGGGAACTTGCTTGTTTGGCTTGCTAGTTGCTTAGCTTTGCTCCTAGATTTGAATAGTGGTGCTCCTGTTAGATTAGTCTTGAGTAGTGCTTATTAGGCCGCCTAGGTATCATTAACACTAGGTTGTTAAATGAAGCACTAATCATGAAAATGATTTCAAGTTTATGTAGTAGTGATGATAATAATATATGTTGCTCTCTATTCAGAACCAAATACTTGTCAAATAAAACTTTATCGGAGTGCAAAGAGTCTGGTAGCTCTTAGTTTTTGCTTAGAATAAATAGTGTCAAACGTAGATTCAAATGCAAAGCACAAATTGTAATTAATAGCGGTACCCAAAATCTCTTCTAGGAGGGATGCGTCAAATCATTGATTCCCCTCTGAAGCTAATCTTCCTGAAGTTTTATGTGTGTAGCAGATACGAGAATTGTATAGTTCGACACTGTTGGGAAGATAATTAATGTTGAGTAAAATTCAAAAGGAATTCTGAATGGAAGAGGTCAAAGAAAGGGATGATCTCATGAATAGACTATCCAAGATTAAGTTCAACAATAACAAAGGTAATTGTTGACACTCACTAGCACCTATTTTGACCATCAATATTTCACCCAAAAGCAAGATAAAGTTAGGAAAATCATCATCAAATGTGTTGTATTTGCTTTATAATTCACCTAGTTCCACTTGTGCATGGAAATATATTTGTATGCAGGAATTTTGGCCAAAATGGTGACAAATACACAAATAGGAGGTAAGTGAACGTGGCAGGATGCCTTGGGGCCACTTGGGCCCACTGGCCGGCCCCACAAGGGAGTTGCCCGGCCCCCCAAGTGCCACCTTGGCACTGGCCACATCAACGATCCATGGGAGCTACTCCACAAGCTCTCCCATGCGTAGATTTAAGTCGGTTTGCATCAATTTTGTTGACGCTCCCTAACACCGACCCGCTAGGAGGGTCCACGCAGGCCTCTGGTGGCCGGCGTGGACGCCCAGTGCCGTCGTACACGGGATGATCACGGTGTGCGGGGTAAATTTGGTAAAATCTAGGGGGTTAAGTGAATTCGCCAAAGAAAGAAAGAAATAGTATTATGATCTAGTTGTGGTTTGGGAAAAGTCCGAGGGCTCAGTTGCTAAAGTGTCGACGCAGGCTCCCCGCCGTAGGCTGCTTCACACGTGGGCCACGCTCCGCGCTGGGCCGCTAGGCCGGACTGCTCCGCGTTGGGCCAGGCTCGGCTGTCGGGCCAAATCGTTGGCCACCGAACCTTTTCTTTTTCTAAAATGTTTTCTAATTGAGTTTCTAAAGGTAAATTTGTAAATTCAAGATAAATTTGTGTAGATGTCCTAAAATTGTGAAACCAATTTTATTAGGTTTCTAAAATCATGACCTATCTGCTAATGTATTTTGTTCACTTAGTTTCATAGAATTTTCAAGAGTAGACTAATTAATTTGAAGCACTTAACATAGGTAAAATATGAACTTGTAGGAATTATTGTGATGAATTGGTAGTAGTACTGGCCCTTAAATTTTTACAGTAGATTTCTAACATTATTAGGTGCTCACTGTAATTTTTGTAGCTCCATAGGAATTAGTTTGTTAAGGTAACTAAATGAGCCCTAGTACTAAAATATATATTTAATCAATCTAATGTCAAAAATAATTGGGGTTTGTAGAACGAAAACATTTTCCGAAAACAAGTCTTACATGGCGACATGGATACGTAGACTAGTACGTTAGTCATTAAGCTAGCTCGTTAGTTCGCGGAGCATAATCGTATTATAGAGTTGCAGTTACCATTGATTAATTGTGTCTCTGTGTTGCATCCACGTATATCATAATAGGAACAACGATGGATCCTGGAGATGACCGAAGTAGCGGAAAAGATGGTGCCTTGATGATCGTGTTACCATGATGGAATGCTAACTTTTGGTTATATCTTACCCAGGCAAGCCCCGGTGCATAACCCCCATTATTCTGCGCTTTATTTTATGCGTGTGCATTAAGTTTAAGGAGTTGAATGAAACCCACTTGCATATATATATCCTTATCCTATGAGTTTCACTAGTATGACAGGATCATATAGATTGCTATGCTATAGGACTCCGGTAGAAGTCGAGTAATTGTCTATCACCCGCGAGAGATAGGAAAGATATTATTGTTGTCATTATATTACTATCACATGGAATATATATGAATGATAATTGAAGACCGAGCGAAATGGTACTTTGGATCTGGACTTGGTTAGGCATTCGAGCGAGGCTCAGATTGCATTTGTTCTGCCTGTGTCGATTAAGGACCGTTCATTGTATTGGATTATAGTCAGGTCATAGACTTATTATCCTGAGCACATACTTGCTTATGGAAGCGGGAAGGCTTGTTGCTCTCTTGTCATGGGTTCCGGCTCTTTCTGGACCGACTGATTGGAGGCGAGGATGGTGGAGGTCTAAGCACCACACTGAGTCCAGGACTCAAGTGTGGGGGCTTGGAGTCCAAGTTTGGACGGGAACCTAGACCCCTTGATAGGAGAGTGGTGGGATTGTTCTGCTTGTGCCTGGGGTACAAGTGGGGGCATGTGTTTTGAGGTACCAAGATGGGATACATTGGTTCACGAATTGCCATGTGATACGGTCCGACTTGGCTACGATCTAGCATCGTAGTAAGAAATGGAATATGAAAGATGGTAAAATGGTTGCTTACCACCTGCTTAAAAGTAGCATAGGTGCTTACATAGAATGGTTAGTTAATGAACTAATGATTAATGATAATAAAATTGAATATAAGGATGCTCGCTAAGTAATGCTTCCTGTAGATGTAATAACTCACAAGCCAGATAGTCTTGCATAGCCTTTCCTCCTAATAGGTAAGCCTTGCATATTACAATTGAGTACTCAGGGTTTGTTCTACCCTGTTGCTAGTGACAAGAACATGTGGAGCTGACACTTGTGTGTGGAAACCTCCTGGTGGGCTCAATGAGGATTTCCTTAACGTTGCGGACATAGAGTTTAATTGAAACTTTCACCCAAAATGTTTTACAATGGAAAAACTTATAACCTATTATGATGTATATAATGGATCATCATGTTAATGTTTGACTTGTCAATAAATGATTTAATTTCTGCTGAAACTCTGATAACATGGTTCTAATCCGTTGTTATAAACAGTAAATATTATACTATGATGTTGCACGGAAAGTGATGTAAGAAATGGCTAAAATGTTGTAAGCTTTAATCTCCCATTTATGATCCTATTGAAAAATGTGGATTTTTGGGTTCTCCCATGGGGTGTGCTCAACAGAACTATTTAAATTAGCCCACTCTTGGGGTGTTTAGTGTCTAATGGTAGACAAGCACCTCCGAAAGTGAGTTATTTTTGGCAGTTCTGCCACAGCTCGTTGACGTCACTAACACCTATTTTGACCATCAATATTTCATCCAAAAGCAAGATAAAGTTAGGAAAATCAACATCATATGTGTTGGATTTGCTTTATACTTCACCTAGTTCCACTTGTACATGGAAATATATTTGTATACAGGAATTTTGTCCAAACTAGTGACAAATACACACATAGGAGGCAAGTGGACGTGGCAGGAGGCCTTAGGGCCACTTGGGCCCACCGACCAGCCCCACAAGGGCGTCGCCCGACCCCCAAATGCCACCTTGGCACTGGTCACGTCACCGATCCGTGGGAGCTGCTCCACAAGCTCTCCCATGCGTTGATTTAAGTCGGTTTGCATCAGTGGTCACAATGGAGAGGTCTTGGATCCCTGGGTCCAATGTCATACTCTTGGAGGGCTCCAACCAACCTTAGAACTGCCTTATCAAGAAAATCTTCACACGTGCTGGCATCACAATCGCCTTTGGGAGGCAACCAAGGCCCTATGATCAAAAGGCGGTGGAATCAAGGGCCGGCCGGCACCCCTACCACAACGCCCGGCACCCAAGTTACCTCTACCGCCTTACTTGATGTCTATAAGTAGCCCCTGCAACAACCGACCTTGGACAGCTATAAATAGTGGTGTGAGACGCTATTTGTAAACACCCCCATTCATTCCATCACTCCAAGTGAGAGTAGTAGCTAGGCAAATCTCTATAGCTCTACTACTTAGAAGTAGAAGATAGGGAGAGAATGGGGAGAAGCTTGGGGAGGAGCCAGGGCTGTTAGCATCCTCTCCACTTGTGCTTCAGTAGATGAAGCTCTTCTTCGATTTAAGTCTGACATCTTCTATGTGGTCACTCTGCTCTTTTGCATTACTTAAGTATTATTTATATTATTGAGTTTACTAGTTTTACCACTTGGTTAGAGTGCTCTTGTCTCATTTTATCATGTACAGGATTAGAATAGTGAGTCTATAGATTAAGCATGGTTTTTAAGCTATAGCTTACTTGTGTTTACAGCTAGGCCTCCGGAAAGATTATGGTAGGTGGCAGGTGGTGATAGCCATGTCCATCCTTTGTATTCCATCACGATAGGTCTAGTTATTAAATCATAGGGCTCATGGTGCTATTCTGCCTAATCAACCTTGTGGGTGAGGTTAGGGTAGGTACGCCCCCAAGTGAACAACCGTGATATAGTATTCCTTAGTCTTGCCTTAGTTCATAGAAACCATATATATCCTCTCTACCTATTATTTTACCCTTGTTCTATCCTTGGATAAACTTAGTTCTTAGTCTAATTCACTTCGCGTTCCCTGTGGAAATACGATACCTTGGAATACTCCTGGATGAAAGCTACATTGACATCCATGCGCTTGCGGATTTATCTGTTTGTCATATCTAGTGTCAACAGTAATGTAGTATGGAAGCTGAAAAGTTAGGAATCTCTACTACAATAACAACATTTAGAGGGTTAGAGCATCTCCAATAGTTCCTAAAAAGATTTTTAAATTGATGAGTTTTCCAAGTGACTAAAAAAAGTTGGGAGCATATTTGTTGGGTTCCTCCAACAGTTTCCAAAATCTTGAGCCAAAAATATAGAAGACAATTTTATATCATAAATCCTATACTATTTCTAAATTATTCTAACCACTTTTATATATGTTTTCTCTCTTATACATTTGCATCTAGAACCATTTCGTACTCTTTGTTCTTTCTCATGTCCTTCCACCTTAGATTGGCCGATAGATACGCGCGTGGTAAGCGCGCAGATATATCCGAGCGGTCGGTCGACTTTCCCAAGCGCGGAAGGATTGGGAGTTGAGATAGGGAGTTGTTGGAGAGCAATTTCTTTCAATCTTGCCAAAAATCAAGATTAGGAGTTGTTTTTGGAAACTCTTGGAGATGCTCTTACAAACCTAAGAATGAAGAAGCTGTGGAAAAATAGGATGTTGGATTTGAATGATGGTAATATTGTTCTTGTGGTTAGCTTATCGATCTGTCGACGCAAAAAAATGTATCGATACACCGGACACACAGCAAGCCGGAAGGATCTGTTTGATGGAGTTGTTGACATCAATTTTGGCAAACCCAAAATGTGTGAAAACATTTATACCATATTAAATAAAATGGTATAGATGATCCAATTTCATATTAAATAAAATGCAAATAATATAACAACGCTAAAGAGGAAAAGAAGATGGAGCAAAAAGATAAGGAGACACACATGTATATATATGCATGAGCGTGTTCACGCCTTGACAAATAAACAAAAGCACGACAATCACATGTCCCATAAATACACCCGGCCGTAAATACATACACGCATATACATACACATGGGTTAATCAAAACATGGCCATGAAAGTACGTATGTGGTACATACACAGCAAGCGTATAGCACATACGTGTACGCCGACCAGGAAATAAGCTATTTCCTGTTCTCCTTAATCACTTCAGTTAAAGAATAAACAAATGGTCCAAATGCCTGTTGCCAGGCGAGGAGACAGCTCTTGTGCACGCTTGGCATATTCAAACATAGTCAAAGGATGGCCACGTCTCCAAACCACTGTCGCGAGACCGAGTCATGCAACCTCCACGGACAGATACACGGCTGTCAGCTGCAAAAGATGCCTCAGTGCACAAATGACCGACCTACCAAGTCCTACTGGGGTGGTTAACACAATGAAAAAGTTTAAAAAAAGTAATAAAATAAAGTAGAAATAAATACACCCATGCATGCACGCCTGCTAGTTACGGCTGCACGTAAACCGTGTAGGCCTGTGTACAGGACCTATGGTCGTGCCCAGGCAAGAAATAAATCATTTTCTATTTCATAAATTATAGACAAAATCGGCCCACATGCTAGACAAAGAAACTCCTATGCGCACTTAGTATATTCAAATAGAGTCAAAGCGTGGCCACACGAGCGCCAAACTTGTGGTAACCACTCCCGCCGCTGCGACCTGAACAAGATTTGAAAATATTGGTCGGTTGCTCTATAAGTAGCAGGATAGTGCGAATGTTCGAGGCGGACATACACACACCCGTGCTCTCCGATCAGATTCTTCCGTCAGGCTGCCGCGCTACTCAGATACGCCGCTAGGCTGCTGCTCTCATCTTCCCAACCACCACCTCCAAAGCTGATGCCGTCCCGGCGAGACCACCCTGCCAGGCTGCCTCTCTGCCGCATCACTAGAGGCCAGAAGCCTACGACGCCATTGCTACACCAGTTAGAGTTTTAGGGAAGGTGAGAAGCGCATCATGGCATTCATCAGATTCGCTTCCTCTCTCTCCATCTTCACGGCTTCACAGTGCTCGGCGACAACCAAATCTTCACCGGCAACTTGTCGTGCCCCGGTATACGGCTGGCCCATGTCATTGCGGATGAGCAATGCACGTAGGTCTTACCCTGATAAAAGGTAAAAGAAACGGTGATGGTTGCGCTATGCGCATAGGCTGTAAGCCTCGGTAAAAGGTCGGCCAACAGTGCTACGACCGTGCTATGCACATGGGCTTCGTGCCCCGGTAAAGGTGTGAAAGGCCAGTAAATATGGCTAGGTGAAATTTGGGTCGGACGTGTTGTGGCTCCACCGCGGTTATGTTCATGGTGAAAATTCGGTTGGACGCGATCTTGGCTCCAACCTGGTTAAAGGTTCATATGGCACAAAATTGGTGGACGCGCTCCACCCCGTTCATGGTAAATTTAATATGGACGCGAATTGGCTCCATATCTAAACAAATCTACATGTGTTTTGGACACGGCACGTCGGCCTGTTCTTATCATGCATCAAAGAAAATAAAGAACTCGCATGCTACTGCCATGAAGAAAGATCATGCATGGGTTTCTATCAAATGAAAGAAACAATCATATGTGCAAATAAAATTATATAAAAAACAAGACATTGACAACGTACTAAATATATAAGTGTATATAAATATATTCATCTTCTGGCTAGTTATCATTTTCTGTACAAACTAACTAGCTAGCGTCCAAACTGCAGTCTTACTCTTAACTAGATTGTGTCCATAAAAAAGTATAGTAAACCCCTGCCAAGATTACCAGCAACCACGTAAAGTCAATTGACATCTGCATGTCCTATGTCTGTAAAGAAAATAAAGATTACATGCAAATTAGCATTGCGTTCTGGTCTAATTAGCATGTCTATATATATATATATATATATATATATATATATATATATATATATATATATATATATATATATATATATATATATATATATATACTACCATGTAGCTGACTACAAAAATAATTTATTCTGTAGCCACTTTGAGTTACGATAATTACTATACTAATTTATGAGATTATAGTAACTCTTTACTAAGTGGTTTACTGTAACGTTATGGTAAATATCCCCATGTGTTATAGTAACCTAACTATCGTAAATATGTATTGACATTATCGTAAATTAATATATAAAATTATCATAAATGGAGGTGGCTACAGAATAACTTATTTTGTAGCTGGCTACTAAATATACTCTCCATATATATATATATATATATATATATATATACACACACACACACATATATACCCAAAAAAGTGTCAATTTAGTGTTGTGTCAAATTCAATAGATACGCTGTATTCATATCTAATAAATTTTGTAGAGACAAAACAAAATCAAATGGTCACTTTGAAGGTGGCTATCTTAGCCAATAGATTATAAAATAATGTTCTTTTTGTGTCTTTAGGTGGCCTTCATCCGAACCTCTGCTAAACCATATATAATAAACTAAGTGAAATCTGTTTATTAATTCATGTTAAATCTCAAGCCATGACCGCTGATGCTAATTAACTAGCTGCAGCGCTACGGTAAAATAAAATAACCAAACGTTACAAACACGTGAACTTAGCCCAAGCTAAATAGGATTTGTTATCTTCACCATAATTTCCACACATGTCATCTATGCCCGGCATAAGCTCTCCGGGCCAGGTGCCGAGCATCATGAGTAAATTAAATGTTGCATGCCATACCATGAGTATGCATGCTAACCTTGATAAAATAAATTAATTGCACGTGCCTCGGCCGAGTCGATGATGCAACATATCTTTCTAGGCCATGGCAAAATAAATACTTTGGCTTAGTCCAAATAAAATATTGCACTATATGCTGAGTACAGCCATGAACAGGTATCTAAAAAACATGCTAAACCATGATGTTAAATGATCCAAAATACTATGTCAAATTTAGTCTTCAAAGTAAATTACATGCATACATACATGATATTGTGCACCAAAGAAATGTCCAACAAACAAACAAATCATTCCCTCCTGGTCGTATATGCATATGGGGCATGATCAAGATGTCCCACGCTGAGTTAGCTAAATTTAGCGTCATATCATGATATGAACAAATAATAATATATTCACAAATAATTTGCATAGATTAACTACATGCATATCATGGGTCCCAACAATGCTAAACAAGCTAGCGACCAATCGTACAAGAGTACAAACATTATCGGGTCTAGCTTTCACATGGTATAGCAAGTTGGCACCTGGCTCCATCCGTACATGGGAACAAATGCAAGACGCCTTCCTAGAGCGCTTTTATAGCACTCAAAGGACGGTGGGAATAACTGAGCTAACTCAAACCTTACAAAGGCCAAATGAGAAAGCTGTGGATTTCATCAATAGCTGGAGGAATTTAAGCCTCCACTGCCTATAGCTAATCACCGAACCAGAAGCAGTCCGTATGTGTATGAATAACTTGAGCCCGGACATGGCCATTCACCTACAGGGTGTAAGGCCAATAACTTTTGAAGAGTTGTCCTCAAAGGCCACAGACATAGAGAATTATATGCATCACATGTCTCGTCCGCCGAGGCGTTCAACAAGGCTCCATTGGATAAAAACAACCCACAAGATAAGCCCACATCTTCTAAGCCAAAGCAAATGCAGGCCATGGAGACAACGGTGGGTCCTCAAAAGTTCCAAACTAGGGGCACCGCCATAAGATTACCAAGCAAAGGGGGTGTACTAGCTCCTAGAAGGCCAACTCTTAGTGAGCGTCAAAATCAGAAGTACTCTTTCCCCGATGAAGAAGTGGGGGATCTCTTCATGGGCCTACGGGAGTTGAAACTCATCGAGCTCCCCAAACCAAAAAGGCCAGAAGAAGCTTCTAAATTTGATGAGCCAAATTTCTATCACTTTCATCGCATCTTGGGTCATACGCTCAAAGATTGTTTTGTGGTCAAAAACATGATACAAAAGCTCATAGATGAAGGCACCATAGAAGCCGATCTACTCAAAAGCATGACAAATGGAAAGAAAACGGCTACATCAAATGTTGCCACTTTTCAAAGTGATTCGGTGAGTTGTGCAACTCCAAAAATGTGTTAAACTTATGATCGATGTATGATATCAAAACCTAAGCATGTTAATATGTCTTTCTTAGGGCATCCACAACAGCAAGCTAAGCGCCAACATGAAGGTAAGACTTTCCTTCGGTGGATCCATACCCCAAAATGTGGACCATCAGGTTCCTAAAGATCAGGAGAGTGTCGACAGCAACTCTCAAGACAATTTGCTCTCCGACGAATGATGGAAAAGGGAGAAGGCCCGCACTTCTACCAAAATATAAAGAAGCGCGAGGACAACCCCCTCGAAGAATATGCTGCTTTCCCATCAGAGTTTTTGAGGATGATGAGGAGTGTCTTCACTTCCCTTAAGAAGAGGCACCCAAAGTTGATGAAGTTCAGCTTAGATCAGGCCGTCAACTACTTAGGCCATCTCCTCAACAAAGAAATCCCCCAAATGTAACTCCGAATGATGTTAAATGATCCAAAAGACTGTCAAATTTAGTCTTCAAAGTAAATTGCGTGCATACATACATGATATTATGCACCAAAGAAATGTCCAACAAACAAACAAATCATTCCCTCTTGGTCGTATATGCATATGGGGCATGGTCAAGATGTCCCATGCTGAGTTAGCTAAATTTAGCGCCATATCATGATATGAACAAATAATAATATATGCACAAATGATTTGCATAGATTAACTACATGCATATCATGGGTCGCTCGAATGCTAAACAAGCTAGCGACCAATCGTACAAGGAGTATACGTTAGCTCCTCAACAAATAAAAATGCCATGTTTAAATAAAATAACATGCATCAAGTTCAAACCTATGCCAAGCATGCATATTCATCCATCCATCCGAGACTACAAGACTAAAGACTTTGTTTTCTTTTTGTAGTTTGTAATAGAAAGACATATGATGTAATCTTATTTTTTATGTACTCATGTTGGAACTCTTAATCAGGGGTGTTCTCTACGGAGATGTAATTAACATAATTTTTATGCAAATATAAGAATTATGGAAGTATGGACTTGCAATACATGTTCTTTTTCTTTTGTCCCAATTAAATTTAACCAAAACCAACTTTGTCTCTGCTAACGCGGAGGCAGGTCATAGCCGCCCATTTCCCTACCATCAGATTTTGGCACGCCCAGTGGGACCTACTTCTCCCCTTATTTTTGAGTTCCAACATGGTTGCATCATACGACTTTGACCTAAATTGTCAAATGAAATTATATGTGCATTTATATTTGCATTCAAGAAAACTCATATATGGTTTTCTTATATGAAGGTATGGTCAGATGTGTTCAAGACTTCATCACGATCCACATTGGTTCCCTCTGGGTCGATGTTCCCATGGGTCCCGTTCAAGCTTCCAACAGTGCTGGTTCACTCCACACTATAGTTGCGTCATCGGCTGTAGTTGCTCATGACCAAGAGGTCAATTCCAAGCCTGAGGAAGGGTTCACTCCTATCATGTCCAAAGCCGCAAAGCGGTAGGCAAGAAGAGTTGCTGCCAAAGCAAGGATGATGGCCTCCAATGAGCGCGCTACCAATGTGAGCAAGGCCACGTCCTCCAATGTGGTTGCTCGTGGCTCATCCAAGCCCAAGAGCACCAAGTCCCCTAGTTCCAAGATGGAGCCAAAGTTCCGCCCCACCACGCTTGGGGAGTGGCCTATCTATGCCAAAAGGGCATCGCCAACCAAGCCAATGCCACCAATGATGTCCTCTTCATCGACTCCAAAGACAAAGGGGGAAATGCCACCTTCAATTACTCATGATAAGCTGGGGGTTGGTTCCTCCAAACCTACCCCAAGCATACTAGGGGCACCTCCGACAAAGAATGCATCAACAATAGCTTTCCCACCTCCAAATAGGGGGATAGTGCTATGGGATCAACCTCAACGTCCGCAGCCCTGCAACAAAGAAAGGGCTATAGCGGTGGGAGAGATGGATCACCCGCGTCCTTCCAACAAAGGAAAGGCCATGGAGACAGAATATAGTGGCCCTATTCGGCTTACCCCATATTCGGCTTGTTTGGCTTCTTTTTCCAGCCAACACAGTGTTTTTCTCTCACAACAATTTAGCCGGAACAGTGTTTTCAGTCAGTTTCAGTCAAGTTTTAAACCAGCGAACAGGGCCAGTATGTCGTCCACTGAAAGTGATTTATCTACAAAAAGCCAACTTCAGGCTAAAGCTCCTGAGTTTATCCCCATGTTGGTCTATAATCCCAGCAATGATTTACCTAAGCGTGAGCTTCAGTGGCAAGGGATTCACCTCTCCCTCAATGATATAAAGAGGGGACATGTTGATCCAGCTACGACACTCTCTAATCCTATATCATCAGAGGTGGCACCATCATGGCCTGCTATACAAGATTCTGTGTCTCCAAAGCGACACCACCGACGGTAACGCAAAATCTTTCAAGCATGGGCCAACTTTAGCAACACAATTGACTCTATGACTAATGCACAACGTGCTTATGTTTGTGATTCAATTTTGGCTCAACAAAGCAAGGAATATCATAGGATCCAAAATGCTACGAGGCAAGCTTTTCAGGCATCCATCGAAAGGGCCATATGCCAAGACCTAAGGAGCTTGTTGCCTGGAGCATCCACATCCTCAAATAATATTGGGGGTGAAATCATGCGACACGCTAAAATTTTGTCCAAACTACCCAAGCATCAAGAGTAAAAAGGAACTCGAGGTGAGGGAGATATGCAAGGCAGGCTACCAATGTACGTGCAAGACATGCCAGCTTAAAACAAAAGGAGATGGCAATACCAACTGACTCCATGTCTAGTTGGGTATGAGGGGATGCGTCATCAAGACATGCTGGCGGCACCCAAGGAGAAATAAAAGAAGCCACTCCAAGAGTGGAAGATACAACAACACTAGCTTATTAGCCTCGTCATAAAAGAGCCTTAAGCAACCATTTTGAGGTATTCTCTTCAATGCCGGTGAGCGTTGAGGAAGCAGCCTGCAACACGAGTGATACTTCCTCCGCTTCTACACACTTCAAAAGAAAGAAGCCTTGTAAACAAATTCCAGTGGGTCATCGTCCAGTGACTCAAAGCTTAACAAACTCTGGCTCGGCTGATCCAAACCCACTAAATGGTGAAGATCCACAAGCCCCAAGTGAGGATGACTCACAACCTCCACATAGTGAGAGTGAGCCTAGCAGTGTTGAACAAGTGCTTGCCACAAATCAAGGTCAATCCATTGAACAGCAGATGAACCAAATGATGGCTGCCTTACAATAGAAAGAAGAAGAGTTGGTCGCACTTCGTGACCAGGTGGCCAACACCAGAAATCGTACAAATGATGTGAACACTTCGACCAGTCATAATGGTCCCCATCACCAACCTAAAATCACACTCGAAGCCATAAAAGGATGATTTCGGAAGGCGTAAAGGCTCAATATATGCAAACGCATTATTCCATGCGTCTGGGGTATGTGAAGCCATATCCGCTGGAGGTGGACATGGTACCATTTCCGAACAACTATTGCCAACCGCAATTTAGTAAATTTAATGGGACTGAATCGCCACATGAATATGTGGCCCATTTCCTTGCTGCGTGTCAATATACAACCCACAATGGAGCTCTTCTCCTCCGTCAATTTGTACAAACATTATCGGGTCTAGCTTTCACATGGTATAGCAAGTTGGCACCTGGCTCCATCCGTACATGGGAACAAATGCAAGACGCCTTCCTAGAGCGCTTTTATAGCACTCAAAGGACGGTGGGAATAACTGAGCTAACTCAAACCTTACAAAGGCCAAATGAGAAAGCTGTGGATTTCATCAATAGCTAGAGGAATTTAAGCCTCCACTGCCTATAGCTAATCACCAAACCAGAAGCAGTCTGTATGTGTATGAATAACTTGAGCCCGGACATGGCCATTCACCTACAGGGTGTAAGGCCAATAACTTTTGAAGAGTTGTCCTCAAAGGCCACAGACATAGAGAATTATATGCATCACATGTCTCGTCCACCGAGGCGTTCAACAAGGCTCCATTGGATAAAAACAACCCACAAGATAAGCCCACATCTTCTAAGCCGAAGCAAATGCAGGCCATGGAGACAACGGTGGGTCCTCAAAAGTTCCAAACTAGGGGCACCGCCATAAGATTACCAAGCAAAGGGGGTGTACTAGCTCCTAGAAGGCCAACTCTTAGTGAGCGTCAAAATCAGAAGTACTCTTTCCCCGACGAAGAAGTGGGGGATCTCTTCATGGGCCTACGGGAGTTGAAACTCATCGAGCTCCCCAAACCGAAAAGGCCAGAAGAAGCTTCTAAATTTGATGAGCCAAATTTCTGTCACTTTCATCGCATCTTGGGTCATACGCTCAAAGATTGTTTTGTGGTCAAAAACATGATACAAAAGCTCATAGATGAAGGCACCATAGAAGCCGATCTACTCAAAAGCATGACAAATGGAAAGAAAACGGCTACATCAAATGTTGCCACTTTTCAAAGTGATCCGGTGAGTTGTGCAACTCCAAAAATGTGTTAAACTTATGATCAATGTATGATATCAAAACCTAAGCATGTTAATATGTCTTTCTTAGGGCATCCACAACAGCAAGCTAAGCGCCAACATGAAGGTAAGACTTTCCTTCGGTGGATCCATACCCCAAAATGTGGACCATCAGGTTCCTAAAGATCAGGAGAGCGTCGACAGCAACTCTCAAGACAATTTGCTCTCCGACGAATGATGGAAAAGGGAGAAGGCCTGCACTTCTACCAAAATATAAAGAAGCGCAAGGACAACCCCCTCGAAGAATATGCTGCTTTCCCATCAGAGTTTTTGAGGATGATGAGGAGTGTCTTCACTTCCCTTAAGAAGAGGCACCCAAAGTTGATGAAGTTCAGCTTAGATCAGGCCGTCAACTACTTAGGCCATCTCCTCAATAAAGAAATCCCCCAAATGTAACTCTGAATGATGTTAAATGATCCAAAAGACTGTCAAATTTAGTCTTCAAAGTAAATTGTGTGCATACATACATGATATTATGCACCAAAGAAATGTCCAACAAACAAACAAATCATTCCCTCTTGGTCGTATATGCATATGGGGCATGGTCAAGATGTCCCATGCTGAGTTAGCTAAATTTAGCGCCATATCATGATATGAACAAATAATAATATATGCACAAATGATTTGCATAGATTAACTACATGCATATCATGGGTCGCTCGAATGCTAAACAAGCTAGCGACCAATCGTACAAGGAGTATACGTTAGCTCCTCAACAAATAAAAATGCCATGTTTAAATAAAATAACATGCATCAAGTTCAAACCTATGCCAAGCATGCATATTCATCCATCCATCCGAGACTACAAGACTAAAGACTTTGTTTTCTTTTTGTAGTTTGTAATAGAAAGCCATATGATGTAATCTTATTTTCATGTACTCATGTTGGAACTCTTAATCAGGGGTGTTCTCTACGGAGATGTAATTAACATAATTTTTATGCAAATATAAGAATTATGGAAGTATGGACTTGCAATACCTGTTCTTTTTCTTTTGTCCCAATTAAATTTAACCAAAACCAACTTTGTCTCTGCTGACGTGGAGGCAGGTCATAGCCACCCATTTCCCCGCCATCAGGAGCAAGGCTGGAGATCCGCTTGGCTTCAACGCAGGGCTAGCCGTTCCTGTGAATTCCTCCTGAGACGTGCCAGTCAATTTGACCTGCAATTGATAAGGAGAGAAAGTTTATTAGTAATTTAACATGAAACATGCCGGTTTTGCCCAGACAGTTCCAAACGTGCCACTTCGGGAGCAGCTAGACGGGAAAATTTGACTAAACAGCCGATACATGAAGAAATCGGCTGTTACGGACCATAAAGCTTGTGGGTAGCGATTGGTTTTATGTTGACAAGTACAATGCACGCAGATGTAAGTAAAATCATCAGCTAGGTAGATATTACCAGTGTAAAGTGTTGAGCCAATGAATCTAACGAGAAAGGATATAACATGAGAAAACATTCCTAACTTAAGATAACTTGGACCCTAATCTTTCCATTTTTGTAGAGTCCGACACATATTTCTTGACGCCAATTATAGCTCATTGTCGTTATCTACTGACGCCATTCAAAGAGAGCCGATTCTAGTGCCGTATCTAAATCAGCTGATATCGATCCGTATGCAATCGATTCCTTGATTGATGCAATCTTGGAAGTTTCGATTTCCAGCATTCTTCTCCCTAAATTTTGGTGTAAACACATGTCCCCCAATTTTGGAATAAAAATGATTTTATTCCAAAATTCCTATTTACCTGTTTACCACGTCGCAACTGTTTTATTCCGAGATATACGTGTGACTCCTGACTTCTTGGTCCGAGTCTTATATAATATCCCAATAGTATCATTTCCAACTCAATCGGCCCATTTGCTTTTCCCTTCTTTCTCGAACAAATCTTAACAGCCAACGCCGCCATCGCCAAAGTCTCAACCCTAGCAAATCCTCTGCCCTATCAAGCTTTTATTCAAGTGATCTTCCTCAGATTCAAATCTGCTTTGGCTACAATGGCAACCAGCAACCATGTCCCTGAGGTATGCTTTCAAGTTCCTATTCTCCAAGTATCGGCCGCTACCCTGCGTTTCCTTTCTTCTTAAATTTATTTTATCTAATTTCTAGGAAATGAGGAATGAAATCTTTATTCCATCAGCTATTGCTCCCAATGTCTATTTTCTTGGGCCTATGGGTGACCCTGATCCATCTAATTTTATTCGTTAAGAAACTAACCAAATCCCCTTCAAATAATCTATAGTGGATTTGTCCTCCTAGAACACCAAAACTCCTTTTGAGAAACTGGCCCAAAATGCCTAGGGGATGGAGAGACTGGTTTCATAGGGTGTCTAAGAAAAAGGCTAGAGATTGGGAGGTTTATGACTTGAATCAATGCTTGACACTCTCGTTGTCTGAGATGGAGCAGAATGATTCACTCCTGGTTTCTGCATCTTATTTCTGGTCTAATACCCTAAATGCTTTTGTTTTTTGTCACGGCCCAATGATCATCACTTTGGCCAATGTTTATATGTTGACCGACCTTAGAATAACAGGATCAATGCAACCTTATGACTTTTTAAGTGTCGGATCCAAGAAATTAGCCAAAATATCAGACTGCACAGGATGGGCAAGCTACATTCTGAAACCATATTGGAGATGGGTCAACTGTTAACGAAAGAGAATATGTAGCCTTCCTAAACATGTGGTTAGAAAGATTTATCTTCACTGGGTCATCTTGTGGTCTGACTTACAATCATAAACTCATGGTAGAACATCTATCAGTAGGCACTAAAATTCCACTTGGTAAATATCTGTTGGGATCAGCTTACCACTTGATGCATCAGGTGGTCGCTCAGCTGCTGAAGAATGAAGCAGTGCACACCATCAGTTGCCCATGGTGGCTAATACAAATATAGTTAAACCTGTATATGCATAAGATTGTAAGGCCAAATCTCCAGAATTTGAGCTTTCCCTCCTCCAACTTTGATGAGGAATACAGAGGCAAAGAAGGAAGAACTCGTCAGTGCATGAACTATGGTGAAGCTGCATTGGCCATAACAATTGCTATCGATGTTGGCCATCTCTTCAAGAAATTTTATAGAGGGTTTGATGCAAGTATCCTGACTTGGCTACCCTATGATGAGGATGAGAATAATGAGTTGGTCTTCCCATTCAAATTTCGATTTGAATCAGGCTGCTCAGATGAAACAGCGGCTGCAATCTTCAATTCTTTCATCAAACCTTATGTTCTTCCAGCCAAATTTCATCATAGCCATGGCAAAATGTTCATAGGTTCCTTCCTTCTAGGCAACCTTCCAACCTATGAGTTTTACAACCCTTCTTTTGTAGCTCGTCAGTTTGGTCTTGGTCAACTGCCTCCTCAACTGTTCTTCAAGAATATACTGAAGCCAAGAGAGGGTATTAGTGAAGTGTTGGAAGCCTCTAGAGTCTTTCAGCTAGGATCAGATCTTTCTTCTTTTTGCTTGCATGACTAGACAAGAGTCAACTTCACTCCCAACCTTTTTGACTCTTGGTGGCAAGAATGGCACTCCCATCTCTTTTGTGGGTCGGTCCATCCTAGATGCATAGCTCTAGATGGAGAGTTTGTTTCCGATAGTGAGGTAACTTGCCATTCCTTATTAGAAAAATTCTTCGATGAATCCCCCTGCCAACTGTTCTAACAGACCTTTTCAAGACACCGAATTCGATCCCCCAAGTTTGGATAGGAAGGGGCAGTCCTATAGATTATCTGCCACCATGCCTAGCCTCAAGAATATGATCAGCTGCACCTCCACTGAAGAAGCTGATGAAAACTCATGCTGCCTCTACAATTGTAACGTATCAATCTTCAAAGCGCAAGGGAGCCCAAGGGACAACCCTAGAAAACCATTACTGGGAAAAGACTTCATAGAACGAGACCATCGACTGCTTAGGTAAAACAATTCATCCTCTTCCCAAAATGATATTCAATCTCTAATTCTAATTCTTTCCTTGCAGTTGTCGACCATTGCATCTCAACCTGCTCTGGGTGCGGAACTATTGTCCCAGATCATTCAAGTCAGCATCAACTAAACCTTCATCAGTCTGATCCTCAAAAGGAGCCAATTTCGGTTGAAACAGCAGAAGATGTTTCTAAGACTGTAGAAGGTGAGAACCCTTCCACTTCAATCCCTAATGTTGCCAAGGTATTTTCTCAAAATTCTTGATTTTCATTCAGTTTTTACCCTTCTCTCACCATTTACCATGCCAGACACTCCCTAAAGAAACATTCACGCAAGGGTAGGAGTCTAGCAGTCTACCCATTGAAGGTGATCCTGTTGATGTTGACACTCAAACTAATGAATCTCTAGTCCAGCAAATAATCGATGGTAAGGAAGTCACATGCTTAGTTTATCTCTCTGCAACAAATATGAACTAAAAATCTTCCTTGATGCATGCAGATACCAATGTAGAGCCAATTCAACCAGATACTATTGGTGCATCATCAGCCGTTCCTTTCTCCTCAGATAGAAGCTATCTCAAAAAAGGTACCATACTTGCTTCACCATTTATCTTATTGTCAACTGATTCAATCCTCTTAACAAGATTTTCTTATATATAGGTACTTAATCTTATAGCTCCAACCTACTCTTTCAATCTTGAAGAGTATCTAGATAAAGATGAAATCAGCTCATCAGTTGCCCCTTCTAAACAAGCTTTATCAGAAGAGACTAGAAATCAACTAAGAGATATATTATCAATGCTTGAGAAGAATATAGCCGACTTGGTCCAAGATGCGGATTTAATGCAAAGAGTCTCCTTGGCCTTTAAGGATAATTCATCCCCGGTTCTCACCGAGGTCTTGTCATCTTTGTCCATCATTGAAGATCAAGCTCCAAAGGTGAAGAAGGCTCAGAGGAGACTGTCTAACTGTGAAGCTTTATTGGCTAAGAAGAACTCTAACAGGAAAGAGGCCAAAGAGATGACACAGCTAATCGATGACTTGAAGAACTCCCCTCTCAGGATCAATCTAGAGCTGACCCAACTGGAAGCCAGGCGTGCAGAACTTGAGAAGGAACTAGAAAATGTGAATGCCACCATCAATCGCCATAAGTCTAATCTGGCTCAAATACCCAATGCCATTAAGCAGAAGAAATAAGAACTACTGGCCAAGGTCAAAGAAGGTAGGGCCATCTGCAGCAGCCTTGAGGACATTCCTGGATCAGCCAAAGAAGACAAGCAACAAATCACAAAAGTCGATGCTATCCGGCTAGAAGCATTGAAAGCAATTCAGGATGTTCTAGACTTGTAATATGTATATCAACATGTATCTTGTGTAGAATCAATGATAACCATATTTTCGGTCGCCTTATTGTATTTCTTGTTTTGGCTAAAGAGACGATTTGAAAATAGCCGATTCCAAACTTCTAACCTTAATCCGATTAAGTCTAAAAACATGACCTTTATTAAGAAAAACCCCTCAGCCTTCTATCCTCAGTTATCAATGCTACATTCTCTTCAGCATTAGTGCGGTGGCGCTCTGTCTTCTATTAATTGTGGTTGCCTTTTGCACGTCTCGAGATATTTGCCACCTCGCTTCGTGGCTACAAATATCGGCCGAGGACTCCGGCCTCGAACACATCTATACCCGCAACCGATTCTGTTCCTTTGCACTTCTCCACCCTCGCAAACTCTATAGCGGCTTTCTTCCCCCTTCTCGTAGATTCAATCAACCCTATGGCCAGCAAGGACAATCGAGGAAAACGCATGGTGGAGGAGGTTCTAGAGGAGGACATGTTAGTGAGCCAGCGCCTTTGTCGTATGAGGTGAGATCGATATCTTCTGCTCATGGTGATGAACTCTTCTAACTTGTTTATAGGTTCATCTTGAATGACAGCCTCCATCCTCTTCCTAGAGCTGGTGAGCCCTCCAATGTCGTATCTAATGCTGCCTCTACGCCAGATTCATCGTTGAACTCCTCCGACTCCTATAACGGTGACGACGCCCGGTGTTTCCTCCAGGAGTGGAGGATAGCCCAGGATCGTTATTCTAAGGCAACTTGGGAAAATGGCCAGCTTGAGATCTACCTCGGGGTCTCTCAAGCCGCTCTTCACACTGCTGAGGAAAAGGCCATCGCTGCTCGGGCGTGGCTAGCCAATTCTGATGCCATGGTGGTGGGTAAGATGGACTCCGAGAACATCTTTACTTTGATGTTTACTGTCTTTATCTTGGTAGTTCCTTTGTTTCTATGATCGCCAACCCTAACGGTGCAGTTGGAGTCCCTCCAACTGGCAACAAATGCGGCTACGGTGGCCATCAATGCTTGGGGCCCCCTCATCAATGCCCGCCTCCATGATGTTCTGACCCGCATCAAGGAGATCGCCCTTCATGGCATTCGTCATGGCACATCAGTGGCGTAGGCCACGGCGTAGGTCCAGACCAGGTATGAGCTCCATACCATGGAGACCGGTTTCCTGATGGGCAACGGCCCTAAGGAGCATGAGGACTTGATCAAGGAGTTCATCAATGCAGCGGAGGCCATAGTAGACATCACATCCGCTCAGGATGTGATAAACAATGTTTTTGATTAGTTTGTATTTAGGACAAACTAATCAATAAAATCTTCTGTTCTTCTATGATTATATCTCAGTGTGCTTTCTGCAATGCCTTCGTATACATCATGGTTGCTTCTGTGTTTGTTTTTTGCTCTATAGGCGATACGTCTCGTATCGTCTTTTCCCCTTTTGGGGTATTTTTTTAGCTAAAGACGATACCCTTCTGGTATCGGCTATTAGAGCCAACGACTGAATGAATCGGCTATCAAATGTTCAACCAAACGCTAAGATAATGTTTCTTCATACATTTTCCATTGATCGCTTCTTAACAGGTTGCACCAAAACTCTTCAGACCAAAGTTTAAATGACTGACCAATCTAGGCCAAGCATCTCATTAAGCAAAACAATCCTTAAATTTCCTTTAATAAATCTATCAACTCTGGCTTGTACTCAGGATCCAACTTAGTGCTCACATATGTCAGTCTAGGCCTATCTCTAGGACCAAGGTCTATCTCCTTTCATCCACCAGCCGACGCGAAGCCATGTCCTAATTTACCACCTGTGCCATCTATTGGATTATCCACTAAAACAAACTCTTAGAGCCAATTGCTTGGATCGGCTATTGGCTTTCATCATTGATCTTAATGAAACCTCCTTCCCATAGCTTGTCAGAAAAACACTCGAAGTCTTCTAGCTCCTAATATACTGGATTGGTTGTTGCGATACTCATAGATTCATCAACGTGAACCAGCTCAACATCATCTCCATGCCACTAAATCAAACATTGATACATGGTTGATGGTACACAACAATTTTACATGAATCCAGTCACGACTAAGGAGTAGACTGTATGAACCCTTTCCATCAATGATGAAGAATATGGTGAGCAAAGTCTTACTTTCGATTGTCAATTCGACATTCATTGCCCCCTGGTCTTGGATGCATTACCCCTAAAATCCTTAAGCATCATATCGGTCTCAATCAAATCTCTTGGTCCCTTGCCAAGTTTACGAAAAGTGGTGTAAGGCATAAGATTGACAGAAGCACCTCCATCCACCAACATTTTGCTCGTCGGCTTCCCATCAATGAAACCTTTTACATATAAAGCCTTTAAGTGTCGATGCTTGACTGGCTTATCGAATATAGCATGTTGTATAATTGCCAGCTTGGCAACTATCTCCTCATACTCTGATTCATTGAAATCTAAATAAACTTCTTGGTCTCCTAGAGCTCTAAATTCTGACGGCAATAGAAAAGTTATTTGAATATTAGACGATGGTTGACCCCTATTGGTTGTTTGTTTAGCACACCACACTTGAGGTCTACCAGACACCTGAACCTGTTCTAACTCTCTGTTCCTTAGGCATTGCACCCTTCTTTTCTGGCTTCTTGTCAAACCTCCTAGACACCATTGCCCTTCCTGCCAAACATATTCTTCTTCATTATCTTCTTCTCCATAATCAGCCCAGTTTTGATCAACAACTCGCTTTCCAAGCCGATCATGAACACATCTATTTTTTAAGCATTGATCCATATTATGATGATACTCATCTCGAGCATGGATAGATCGGCGGTTGGCTTGAGATTGTCTAAACTTCCAATATTGCTCACTGCACTCTGGGCAATTATTTCTAGTAGGTAATTTCAAACCTTCATTTCAATAATGCCTGAAGAAAATACAATTCCAATGTGATTCAGCTTGCTTTCTTTCATACTTCTCTTCTTCTTGTTGACGTTGGTATTCTTACTCCTTTAACCAATGCTGATAATCGTTTTCCTTTTGCCGCTGCCATTTATTCAACAAAATTCAAGATGTGACACACGGCCTTGTCGCCCCATCCCTTGACATCTCTCCCTGCTCATATTGGCTCTTCTGTTGGTCATGATGCCTTTTAATCTCTCTATACTCATCAGCCAATATTTGCATCTTCAGGTCGATGGTTCTGGCTTCTTTGGCCCTAGTTGATGTTAGGATTTTAGTCTTCCCTTTGAGCAATCTAGCATCAACCATGTTCTAATGTCTTGGGAAAGGATTATCATCAATTTTCATTTTTTGAGGTGTATCAAATTTGAGCCTTCCTTGCTGAATAGCCCTCTGTATATGTTGCTGAAAAACTCTGCACTCATTAGTAGAACGAGAGGTGGTGTTGTGAAATTTGTAAAACTTCTTATTCTTCAACTGATCAGGAGGCAACATAACATGATTATCGAGCAACTTGATCTGTCCCTTCTCAAATAAGAAATCAAAGAGCTTGTCCGATTTTGTGACATCGAAATCATTGCTCTCTTCAACTCCTTTTCCCCAAGGATTTGGTACCACTACTGTCTTCTTACCCCAATTCCATTTAGCTGCGGCAACCTCTACTTCTTCATTGTCTTCATAGCCGTCATCGACTGAATATGGATTGTATGTTTCAAAAATTGTGGCACCCTTCTAGAATTGGGTATCGCTGCGTATGTTCTAGAATTGGCTATTGAGCGCTGCCACTCGTTGAGCCAACAGACCTAAATTGTCAAACTCTTGCCCGAGTAGCTTCTCTCTCCATATTGGCAACATTCCTTGAACAACCAAAGCAGCTAGCTGATCATCAGTTAGATTCAATAAGAAGCACAAATTTCTGTTCTCTCAGAATCTCGGAAGAAACTCGGTGCCCAATTCATTAGTTCTCTGCCTTATAGCTATCAAATCAGTAATTTTCTTTTCTCCTGTCCCAATATAAAAATATGTATGAAATTTCTTCTCTAGGTCAGCCCAATTGGCAATGGAATTAACTGGCAACGATGAAAACCAAGTGAAGGCTGGTCCTGATAGGGACAAGGAGAAGAAACAAACTCGATGGGCCTCTTCAATGGATGCTTCGCCCAACTATGTAAGATACCGACTAACATGTTCTATTGTACTCGTGCTATCCTAGCCAGTGAACTTAGCAAACTCCGAGAGCCTGTAATTTGTAGGAAGAGCGACTAAATCATACCATTCTAGATATGGGAGTTTGTATGAGAAGGTCTACCCTTTTGGCTTCAAACCGAACTAATTCTTCATCATCTCAGTCACTCTAAGCAACAACTCATCAGCATTTGAATTTGGATTTCTCTGCAATTGCTGACCTATCTGTGGATTAAAATTTCAGGTACCTTGATACCCCGAATTTGGAATCATGTGAAGGGTATTGTAATCTATGCCATAATAATATCCTTATGGAATCTCTATCAGCTGGGTCCTTTGCTGCTTGAAGTCTTTGGTTCTAGATGCTAGGATCTGTATCTCTACGAATCCTTTGGACTGGTGGCGCTATTTTTTGAGCCAACGACGGTATTTGGCCTGATGTGCCAAAATTGACCACTTGATTCTAAATTTGCCCCGTCAGCTGTTGCACATGTTGCACAATGATCTAGGATTATGTTGTATCTAATTCATAGTAGCACCCTGAACTTGCTCAGATGAGCTCTGAACTGTCTGGACATCATCATTACCAGCTGGTGTTGCTTCTTGATGGCTAGACCAGCTTGATTAGTCCCCTGAGTCGACGGATGTGGAATATTGTAGTAAACTGGCCCAACCTGATCAATTGGATATCCATAAAACACCACTTTCAAGGTGTTGTGGAATGTGTTCAAGAAAATTGTATTATGGTTCAATATGGCATCATGAACAGATTTGTTTACAGCCTCTACGAAGAAACGCCTATCTTTAGCTTTGTCTGTATCTGACTGCCCATGCAACAAAACTCTTGGTAGTGGATATTTCTGAACAACGTTATTGTCACATGTCTTGGTGTAGGACAGCAAATACTTGTTCTAAAATTCTTCTATAGCTTTGCTGATGACATCTTTATCTTCATCAGGTAAGTCTTCATAAGGCACCATAAGAATATCCCTGTTGTTGTAAGTCGCCATGACAATTGTGGGGTCCCACCAGGCGTGCCACAACGTGTGTCGACGCAAAAAATGTGTCGATATGCTGGGGACACAGTAAGCCAAAAAGATCTGCTTGATGGAGCAAGGCTGGAGATCCGCTTGGCTTCAACATAGGGCTAGCTGATCCTGCGAATTCCTCCCAAGACGTGCCAGATAATTTGACCTGCAATTGACAAGGAGAGTAAGTTTATCTGTAATTTAAGGTGGAACATACCGGTTTTGCCCAGATAGTTCCAAGTGTGCCGCTTCGGGAGCAGCCAGACGAGAAAAATCAACTAAACAGCCGATACACAAAGAAATCGGCTGTTACGGACTGTAAAGCTTGTGGGTAGCGATTGGTTTTATGTTGACAAGTACAATGCACGCAGATATAAGTAAAATCATTAGCTAGGTAGATATTACCAGTGTAAAGCGTTGAGCCAATGAATCTAACGAGAAAGGATATAACATGCAAATAAATTGACTGTCTAGTACAAATGGATCTACAAACGCTTTGAATCTAATATGTTACCATCAACAATGAGGTTCGACTGGATCGATGGAAGCTATGATGATAATAACAAACTAAAACCAAAGAATCCGTAAAACCATCTATACATTGTCAGGCTTTCCGAAAAACATGTTATATGTGTGAAAGCTCGAGCGGATCGGCTGAAATAGCCGATTTAGGTGAAAAGGGACTACAGTATGTGAACAATCGACTATTTAACATGAACAAATCATGAACTCATCAGACTTAACCTGCTATCTCTAACAGTGGGGTTCGACCGGATCGATGGCAGACGTGATAAAGACAACAAATCAAACCTTCAAAGTAAACAGATCTATCCATATTTAATAGAATCATGGAGACACACTGTAGGCGTTAAAGCATAGGCAATCGGCTATTTAGTCGATGCAGGCATAGCAAACAGCCAAGGTCACGCCTGATCGAGAACAAATCTACCGACTAGCATCCTCCGATCTAAAGTGTCATTAGTGGGGATCGACCAGATTATTACAACCATAATAGCGAACTATAGACCAGATTTAACTAGCCAGCAAACCTCCTCAAGATCTGACATGCATTAACCGCGTACTATGTACGATCAAGATCGAAGTTGAACAGCTGATGAAACATAGCCTGTCGCTCAAAGTAAGAAACATCGTATTGTAACAAAGCAACCAACGAACTAAAAAGATATTAGGCCGATCTAGATCGATCTTGACCGGGTAGGTTAATGTTGTTGAAAACTAATAACAATAAGAACATCAGCAAGATCGGTAACTTAATGAATCTACCCGAAGGATGCCACTCTTAGGTTGAGCCGATAACTTGACCTTAATCTAATTCGAGGAGTGGAGGTCGAACTTAACCGATGCAGCGGTACTTAAACTAGATGAAGATCGATAACTAGCTTATGCTAGAGCTCGCAATGGAGGTTGAACTTAACCGATGCAGCCTAACAAACCAAAGCATAAGCCATGACGGTACTTACAGACAAGCTGGAGATTGGCCGAACCGATGCAGCCATGCTTGTTGAAGAACTCGCCGAGATCTACACTACTCCTACTCCTAAGGGTTGGTGTAAAGCCGAGAAAAAAGTAACTTGTATTGATTGATTGATGTCATTTTTACAATAGCCGGGGTCTAATATTTATACCCGGAGCCTAAGCATGAATCCTACTCAAGTACGACTCATTACAATCTTTGGTACTATTTCCCTTTTTGTAGAGTCCAACACATATTTCCTGACGCCAATCATAGCTCATTGTTGTTATCTGCTGACGTCATTCGAAGAGAGCCGATTCCAGTGCCACATCTGAATCAGCTGGTATCGATCCTTATGCAATCGATTCCTTGATTGATATAATCTTGGAAGCTTCGAGTTCTCGCATTCTTCTCCCAAATTTTGGTATAAACACGATCACAACAAGTTTACTAACTAGACAAGTTATCAAGAAGAAGATGGGGAAAGGAGAAGAGAAACGTGTTCTTTGTAGGGTGGCTTAATCTAGATTCGTTTGGGTGTGATTTAAGGAAACTCTTAGCTTGTATAAGTGTCCTAATAGCATGAAAACTGGATTCTAATGAGGTGTAGGAATCATGAGATTTATTTTTCGGGTGTGGGTTTAGTTGGTTAGGCTTTATGGACCATAGATATAAATTGATGACCGATGTTTTTGTGCACGCTAGCTGAACTATCAATATCAACTCTTTTATTACTGATGATACGGCGAGTCAATGGAAGGCTACTTACAATGCCGGCTGGATATATAGGCTGGTGGGGTGTAATAAAAATATTGATGGGAGACTTTACAAAGAGGCTACGGAGCCAACACAGGCGTTTTCTGAAGATTTCATTGGTTTCTTGTTTCAGTGTTATGTCTACGTAATTTTTTTCTTTTTTGCGTGATGACTGGATGAGTGGCTTGAATTATCTTTTTTTCAATGAAAACTGTGAGGTACTACGTGAATTTGGGCTGGGCTTACACGTGCTGACCTGAGACACAACGGCACGTGGACCGGACCTGAATGCCCAGTTCACGCCGGCACGTGGACCAGGCCAGAGGTAGGTCGCAGAGCCGAGGCCGACAGACAGGGCCCAAATGGTATGTGGCTCCAGGGGGCCGTATTCCTTCTTGGGTAGATGCTGTGCGTTGGGCCGTTGGCGCGAGCTTGTGGGCCTTCCTGTGCTGACTGCTGAGGTAGAAATCAGAATCAGGACCAACTTCTCTGAACAGCCCGTTTGTTCTCTATACAAACCAGCGGATCCTGTAGAGTGACTGTAGTGCCAAAGGACTGTTGTTGTTACACCTCAAATTTTTCTCATATAGCCCGTTTTTCATTAAGAGAAAGTAGAGGTAGTTAAACAGCTACAACAATAGACATCCCGGTAATCCCAAGATTATCAAGACCCCAAGCACCCGATACAAGAAAAAGCAAGAAAACAGCAAAAAAGGCGGAAGGGAGAGGACCCTTCACCATAGACCTAACCGACTGAACATGCAGGAAAAAAATTCAACACAGAGGCTGCCCACTCAGAAAACGAAGCCGCGGTGGCAAAGCATCCACCGGAAGAACCAAGATAACGGTGACAAAAGCGACCAGATAGCTGCTGTGATCAACCGTCGAAAGAACCTAGATAACGGCGACAACAACCAGGTAGCAGATGTGGTCAACCGAACGATTGCATCGACAACTCCAACAGCGACCAGGTAGCCGTTGTGAACCGAGTGACTGCAGTGGCAACATCAACAGCGACCATGTAGCCGCTGTGAACCACGCGACTGCGGCTGTAACGTCAACGGCGACCAGGTAGCCACTGTGACCAGCCGAACAACCGCAGCAGCAACATCAACTGAGACAGGACATACCGATGCCCTTCAACAAGGGAATGACATCTGCGGACGCCAACTTCGTTGGGAGAGGCACCCAAGATGGACTTTTGTCCTCAGACTTGCCCGAGCAACCCCCAGCGATGAGCTGAAAAATGATGACGCCTCCAAGAAGGTGATGACACTAGCGCCACCGTCGTCGGACCAAGGCAAGAAGCCTAGCAGGATTTTCATCCGAAGACTGTTCGCCGACCATGGCAGGCCGAATCCGATGGACGCCCGCCGTAGGCGCCAAACCCTCATAGCGCAACCTAGCCACCCTAGTCGTGGATGCTGGCATGACCAAGGTAGGCGTGGCCTGGCTGCGCAAGGCGTCCTTGCCTGCCCACCGTTATCGGTAGGCATGGGGAGGCAGCCGCAGGCGAGCTACCAGGCTACCGAGGCCATCGAACGCCGGTCTAGCCGCAGCGTCTCGACAGGCCTTCACGGATCCGTGACAGGATAGGCCAGATCCGGCCCCAGGGCCTCCGGATCTGCCTCGCCGGCCACTGAAACCACCGGATCCGTCAGGAAGATAACGGTGGAGGAGGGGGAGGGAGCGTAGTCGGTGTGGCCCCGGCTAGCCGTCGGCGGCCCCGAGCACAAGCCCGAAGAGGACTGTCGACTGGGCCGACCAGGAGCAGGCGCCATGCATGCGTACCCAGTCCCACCCCGGCCGCCCGGACGAACTCCGCTGGCCGTCGACGAGGAGGGACACGTGGATGGCATAGGCGCCACCAGACGATAGATCCATCCCCTAGAGGTGCGGAACCGGTCGGCCGCTGTCGTTCGTCGCCGTAGGTGAAGGGGGCGGAGGGGGTGGTGGAGAAGCAAGAGACAGGGAGTGAGCAGAAAACCACAGACAGGCGCCCTTTTTGGGAACCCCTCCCCCCGCGCATGCCGGAGGGCGGCAACGGCGGCGGGAGGGGAGGCCAGGAGGGAGGGCGAGCTCGGTGGCCGACGTGGTCGCCCCGAGTCGCCAGTTGGGGGCGCTCGGGGGAAGGGAAGGGAAGAAAAGGTTGTCTGTTACACCTCAAATTGCCAAGTGATTACACATAACTAGTTGTTGTTTAGGCATTGTTTGGTTCCCCAAACTAAATTTTAGTCCTTATCACATCAGATGTTTGATACTAAGGCCCCGTTTGGCAGGGCTTCACTTCACTAGTGAAGCCATTTTTTTTTTGCTTCAGCTCCACGAACAGTTCCACCGGTGGAGCTGAAGCGGTTTTGGTAAACCGTTTGGCAAAATAGCTTCCCTGTGAGAGCATTTTTAGGGGCCTGGAGGAGAAGCCACTTTTTTTTGCTTCATCCCACCCCAAATCACCGTGAGAGCATGTTTTTAGGGGCTTTACAAGTGAAGCTATTTTACTTTACCCCGTTTGGTAGAAAACGGCTCCTGAAGCCGGTGGAGAAGCCCTGCCAAACGGGGCCTAATTTAGAGTATTAAATATAGATTTAATTACAAAACTAATTACACAGATGGAGACTAATTTGCAAGACGAATGTATTAAACCTAATTAGTCCATGATTTGACAATGTGGTACTACAGTAAATATATGCTAATGATAGATTAATTAAGCTTAATAGATTCGCCTCGTAAATTAGTCCCCATCCGTGCAATTAGTTTTATAATTAGATCATGTTTAGTCCTAATTAGTATTCGAACTTCCGATGTGATAAAACTTTAGTCACTGGCATGGCTCGATACATGCGTTTACAGCACCGAACACCTTGTAAGTCTAGCTCATTCAGGTCCACACACACTCCCGCAGGGACGTCCCAGTTTTTACCATTCCCACTCTACGACCTGTGAAGGAGGTAGGATCCAGGGCCGGCGGGTCCGGCGGGAAAAGAAGAAAGCGAGTCCGAGACGACAAACTAATCCATGCACGAGAATGACACGCACGACGCTCGCGCAATCTAATCTGCGCACACCACTTTGATTGTTTTGCTTGCTAATAAAGCATAATATATACTGTATGTGTGAGAGACCAACGACAGATGAGAACTCTGAGTCTCTGACCAAAGTGGGGTTTTTGAGTTACTCTGAATTGAAGCAAGCAACGCAAGTGTGGCGGCCGTCTTCTAATTTCACTTATGTAGCTGCCTGTCATCAGAGAGGTGCAGTAGGTTGTGATCACACATGCTTGCAATAATGATGATTCAATCGATGCAGGGCAGCAGGGGAAATTCTGGTACTCTACTTGGTAGGTGTTGCTAGTCCCACTACTACAGCAGTATGTATGCATGTTCAAAGGAGGACATGGCATGGAGAGCTTTACTGCTTTATTAGTCGGGTTATTAGGAACACATCCATTCCGTCCACAGGGAAGTAGATTCAGCAGTGAATGGGACGCGTACAGTGCTGCCATGTGCCAACCACCAACAAACTGATTGAGTGATAGGATGTGCATGCATGTATGAATGAAAGAACGCCACTCGAATGGATTGAGACGAAAATAATGACTAGTACTCGCAATTCACTTGGTTTAATCGTACTCGCTTAACTCTCCTATCACCCAATTCGCCTCTTTCAGTGACAAAAAGCAGCTGCTGCTCGTATTTGTCAACGCTGGGCTGTAAAGGCACTCTTGTTTCTGAACCCAAAAGGAACTCCAACTTTAATCTGTGGACTTAATCCTGAAAGCGTAGATGAGCGCATTATACGGCGACGACGCAAAGACCGGGAGACCTTCTGAGTTCTAATTTGAAATATGAATGTAACTCCAACTTTAGTTTGTAGACTCAGATATGGCCCTGTTTGGAACTGCAATCTGCGACCTCGCGGTGCGGTATCCCATCCGTGACCTCGGAGCCACGATACGGGGAATCTACGGTGTATTTCATTTTCTGATTTTTCCCTCAGGAGCGCTCTCGACAATCACGGCCACCGCGAGGCGTTTGATGGGATTTTTCTAATTCTCGCGGTGGGGCTTCAAGAATCCGATTATAATTGGCTCCAAACATGGCCTATGTTGCCAACACTAGACCATGTATGTCGTAGCTTGATAGTTACATGGCGATAGGAACATGCAAATCTGTACGAAGACTAGAAGACCGGTTGGGCTGGATTGGAATGTGCATGCATGGTTGGTGAGCAATTTTAAACTCAAAGACTCGCCAGAGTTCGGAAGACCACACAACCATACCAAAATAGTGGTGTCAAGCCCAAGTTTAAGACTTTGCTGTGGAAAAAACGTAACACTACTGCAGAACACCAGATCCCTATCGACCCATCGGTAGTTCAGTACCTGATGTGCGAGAGCCAAGTGGATTGACTACTCCTGTTTTACAGAGTCCTTCTCGGAGAAACTTTTCATAATTTTGATGCACAGTCTCTCGTCTATTTGCCCTTTGGTAGCTCCACATATACGCATGAAGTGGCTAAGCTTTGAGGATGAGGGGCGAAGCGAGGAAGGGATATTGGATTTTCAAGCCCTTAGCCCCGACATATTGAAGCTAGCCTATAAAAATCAAGATTATAGGGACTTCCAGTGATCGATCCTCTTTGAAAGGAACATGCCTCCAACAGTGATTCAGCTTCATTACCGAGTAACTTTGTGTACATACACTAGTAGAGAACAGACCTTTAATCCTCAACTAAAATGGGCTCTAGTCCCGGCATTTTTTGCGCCCGAGACTAGAGATACCTTTAGTCCCGGTTGGTGGCTCCAACCGGGACTAAAGGTCCCTCCCAACGGCTACTGCGCCAGACAGAGGTGGCAGGGACCTTTAGTCCCGGTTGGAACCACCAACCGGGACTAAAGGTAGACTTTTACTCCCGGTTGGTGGCTCCAACCGGGACTAAAGGTCTCTGCCACCTCTGTCTGGTGCAGGAGCCGTTGGGAGGGACCTTTAGTCCCGGTTGGAGCCACCAACCGGGACTAAAGGTCCCCCCTTTATATATCGGCCATCTCATTCTTCCTCCCCGAGCCCGAGCTCAGCACATTTTGAAGCTCACTGCACTAGTGTTCTTGCTTCCTCCCTCCATTGTTCCTCCATCCATTCTTCGATTCCTCCATCGATTTCTTCGATTCCTCCGTCGATTCTTCAGTCGTAAAGGTTACCAATCTCACACTCTCATTTTTCACCATTATATATATATATATATATATATATATATATATATATATATATATATATATATATATATATATATATATGGTTCTTTATTGTGGGTTTTTTCATTTGTAAGCAATTTGAGCTCAAAATCACTTCAAGCTTGCATATTTACATGAAGGAAGGTTAAAGTAGCTATTAAAAACTAGTATTCACCGTTCATTTGTAGCATGCATAGCACACTTCATTGTTTAGAGATATAGAGAATTTTAGAGTTTTTTAATTTTATTTGTTTATAAAATGAGAAATTTATAGTGTATTAAAAAATGAGAATAGGGACTAGTGCCTCCGACTGGTATGACATATGCAATGCAAGGCCGTACAATAGAAAGCAAATCCGTTCTCTTTTGACGATACGCCCGAACAGCCGGGCCTGACAGATTTGGTGGTTGAACGGGTCCGTTGGCTGTCGCCGTGCGACTGTACGACAAAGAACGGCATCGATCGACCATAGTATTTTATTGTCCGGAGTCCAGTCCGGGGTGCAATGCAACGCAATGATAATTGACAATGCGTTGCTAGGTCAAAATATGGTCATTTCTATGGACTCCGCGACTAAACATTTTATTTTAATTTTTTATGAAATGAAAAACTTAGACAATAGTTAGAAAATTATAGAAAATCCGTACTAGTTAAACTTGCAGACCATGTTTAGCTCGGCAAGCATGTTCTCTGCCGAGCGGTAACGGACATCAAGGAGGAGCTTTGATTCTACGAGGGAGAGCGACAACGGTCGTGGAAGACCGTGTTCCCTTCCTCGTAGAATCGGAGCTCTTTCTTGACCAAGTACGGTGTCGTCCGGTGGAGAAATGCTCGCCGAGATGATCACGTAAGCAAGGTTAACTAGTACGGATGGTTATTTATTAAAACATGTTTTTGAGCTATAAATCCTGCTGGCCGTCTTCTTCCTCCCCGAGCCCGCCCGAGAGCTTAAGTTCAAATTTAAGCAGTGTTCTTGCTCTTTCTCCATCCATTCTTCGATTCCTTCATCGATTTCTTCGATTCCTCCGTCGATTCTTCGGTTCTAAAGGTTACCAACTTCATACTCTCATGTTTCATCATTGTCTTATCCCATTTTGTTCACTATATATATATGGTTCTTTATTGTGGTTTTTTCATTTGTAAGCAATTTGAGCTCAAAATCACTTCAAGCTTGCATATTTACATGAAGGAAGGTTAAAGTAGCTAGTTGAACTAGCGGACCATGTTCATTTCGGCGAGCATATTCTCTGCCGAGCGGTAACGGACGTCAAGGGAGAGCGGCAACGGTCGTGGAAGACCGTGTTCCCTTCCTCATAGAATCGGAGCTCTTCCGTGGCCAAGTACAGTGCCGTCCGGTGGAGAAATGCTCGCCGAGATGATCACGTAAGCAAGGTCAACTAGTACGGATGGTTATTTATTCACACGTCTCGATATCGTCGCAGTAGTCTGTCAATCACCGTACCCAAACGTAGTATATATATAAATATAAACGATAATCGATTGTTATGTGTGTGCACTCCCATTCTTCTGTTAATTTGCGGAAATGTCATGTGAATTACTTACCTGCTGCAGTAAAAGACAAGAACACAATGACCATTAAAAATATCATTGTTTAGAGATATAGATAATTTTATAGTTTCTTAATTTTATTTGTTTATAAAATGAGAAATTTATAGTGTATTAAAAAATAAGTATAGAGAGTAGATGGCAACTGCTTCCGGGTCCTCGGCCTCTCATGGGTTTCCAAAGCGACTTAGGCCGGACCTCCCTGTAACACCCAAAATTTTTACCACAAATTAGCAATTAATTCTTAGCATTTATTACATTTTCTAGGTATTTTTAACTTAGGCCAAATAATAAATATTGAATAAATAAAATAAACTATAAGTTTAGAAACTTGTTTGTTGCATTCATGCCGAGTCATATGGGTTTTGATTGAGTGTAGGGCTAGAAGATTTGAAATTTGTATTTAAAACTTATTTGAATTTGGCTTAAAAATGAAAATGGAGAAAATAGAATTTGATAAACATTTGATTTGAAAAAAAAGGGAGAAAGACACCTTCTGGCCCAGCTAGCCCGGCCCTCTTCCCCCTCCTCCTCCCGCTGGCCTGTCTCGGCGGCCTGCCACGCCGGCCCGCACCGCACGCGGCCCGCATCAGCACGCTGGCCCGCACCCCACGCGGCCCAGCTGGCCACCCACGCGCGCGCACCAACTCGGCGGCCCAGCTGCTGCTTCGCTGTGGCCCGCTTCGCGCGACGGCACGCCGCTGCGGCCTGCTTGGCTTCACCCGCGAGCGCATTGCCTTTTCTCTTTCTCTCTCGCTGCGCTCCGGCCCCACCGGTCAGCGCCCTTTCCTTCTTTCCTTTCTTCTTCCCCGAGCTTCCTTTCTTCCCCCGATGTTTTCCTTTCTTCGGCCGCCGATGGCGCGGCCATGCAGGGAAGGCCACCGCCGTCGCCCCCGCATGGCAGGTGACCGAATCCACTTGCTCCCCTTCCTTATTCCGCGCACCACCCGGCCTATAAAACCCCGAGCCAACCCCGCCTTCTCTCCCCATCCTCTGCCTCGCAGCCGAGAACCACCGCCACCGGCGAATCCTTCATTCCCGAGCGACAACCTCGACGCCGACGCATCCGTGAGCCCCGCCATGACCTGACGTGCCCGTAGGTACTGCTTATTTCACGTTTTGGCCTCGTTTCCCCCGGATTTCATCTCACCCGCCCTCTCTTTCTCTCTCCAGAGCCCCGCCGCCGTCGACACCGCGTCTGGAGCTCGTCCCGAATGCCGCAACCACCCCCAGAAGCCTCACGGTGAGCTCCTCCGTCTTCCTATGCCTTCCTTTCGCTGCTTCGTGCGCTAGAACGCCGCATCCGCGAGCGCCCGACGCCGCCGGCCATGGCGCCCTCGCCGGAGACGAGGTGCAGCCGCCGGTATCACCCGCACGCGCCCTACGCCGTTAGATCAGAAAGGAATGGCCAAGATTAGAAGTACCGATTGGTTAAGTGGCCGGTCCACCGTGGGCCGTAGACCCGGTCCACACCACCGCGTCAGCCAGTCCACAGAGCCACGTGGCACACCGCACCAATCCTGTGCCGCCACGTGTCGACCCGTCAGCATCCCCAGTCAACCCGCAATCAACATCCGGTCAGCCGTGCACGTTTTGCAGAAAAGCCCCCGCTTTTTCTAGAAATCAACCCGCGATCCAGTCCAGTTCAAACTAATTTTTATTTAGTCCTGTTTTTATTCATTCAAGTCCCTGAAGTTTCCAGAAATAGTAAGCCCGGTCCAGATTTTATTTAAATTCAGATTTTTAATTATTTTAATTCGAAAATTGGTTAGTTTAATTACAGAATTACCATTACATCTTATTTCATGCATAACTTTCACGTTTTAAGTCCGATTTGAGTGATTCTTTCGCTCATGTGTTCGTAGAAATGCGTAGAACAGATCTGTAAGCTTTTCAACATATGTTTTCACTGTTTAGTGTACTGTTCTAATAGAGTTCTATCTTGTATGCATGTAATGATTGGAATGATGCTTGATTGATGATTGGATCACGATTAGAGGGTGAGCCATTCGAGGTGACTGAGGACCCCCAGCAGGATCAGCAGTATTCCCAGGACGACTTTGAGGAAGGCAAGTGTACCAAAGGCCCCTTGTTACCTATGAACTACTACCACTTACATTCATGCATGAGTTTAATTTGAATTGCCTTTAAGGACTTTACCTAGATGATTCATTGTACCACATATCCTTGATACCTGGGTTTATTGGGTAGGCATTTTGGATAGATGCTGCAGCGCTTAACATGAAGTAATTGTTAAACATATTTAAAGACTATATGCAATGTGATAAAATGGAGCTTTTTAGCAACAGATAGGGGGCTAGAGTACGGGGTTGAGTACTCTAGTGCCTCTCCATAAGGACTTTATCCTGAAGCGGCAACCCAGGAGGGACCGTACAACCCTGAGTGTCAAATGGCTCTGACTTTAACCTATTATCTAGTTTGTACTAGCTCGTCTGTAGCTCTAGTAAGGGGTAAGAGGGTATCTTTCCTTTTTCTGTTAGGGTGTGCACCGTGCTGCGATGCCCACGTGTGCCATTCCTTCGTAGCTACAATTTGTTAGTGCAACTAGCTAAGGGTTTCATAGTGAAACTCTGCCACACTTCTTGGGAAGAGGTGTAGTGGGTCTCGCGAACCCCGGCATTGGGAATCACGGCTCGGTGGGTAAAGATGTACAATTTCTGCAGAAATAATTAACCTGTTATAACAGCCGTGCTCACGGATACGAGCGGTCTGGATCCTTTGAGATTAGTTGTTACTGTGGATGATGGATGGTTGGGAATTGAGACAAAGCTGGATGATACTTTAATACCACTTGGGAATTGGGACTGTTCATTAAAGTAGTAATTCAGGTTGCTAAAAATTGATCAACTAAAATTTGCGAACCGCAGTCAAATAGTGTCAAGCCTATTTGAGCCTCATAGATCCCTTTGTTATACTTGCTAAGCATGGTGAGCTTACACTTGCTTTACATCAAATGAAAATCCCGGATGGGTAACAGATAATGGATATGAAGAGTTTCCGGAGGATGTCCAGGACTACTAGGAAGACGTTCACCAGTTGGAGTCCCTGTGGCTGTTGGGCTAGTTTTTCCGCTGTGTTTGTAATAATATTGCCTTCGAGCAAACTTTGTATTTAACTTTATGATGAGATATGCGATGTAATAAGTACTTTACTTTGATACTACTGCAATTTGTGATATATGTGTGTGTTTGGACATCCTGGGCGCACATATATGAGTACTTGGTTTTGCTTTGCAAAATTGGGTGCGACAAATTGGTATCAGAGCTATAACTGACTGTAGGACGAACAACCTAGTTAGAAATGGACGTTTCTAGGATCACATTATCTTTATTTTACTACTTTAATTTGCTATAAAAATTTTGCTTATATTCTGTTCTTTATCTATTGCCAAAAATTATTTTGTTCTAATACTCAACCTTTTCATTCTTATAGATGGCCCGTACCAAGCTGACCGTGCGCAAGAGGACCATTCCGATGCCCACCAGGAGGACCAGGTTCACTTTGGGCAAGCGTGTCCCGGCACATCTGGTGGAAGCTCTGAGGAACCAGGAGGAGGAACCACCTGTGGAGGTGCCCATGGGGGAACCTCTGGAGGACTTGCTGGAGGATCCAATGGATGAAGAAACAGAAGAGGTGCCTATGTTCGAGGAGCCCATCGAGATCAAGGATTCTGAGGAGGATCCTATGGAGGAGCATGAACAAGGTGGCCAGGAGGGAGCTGGTGACCCCGACGATGGAGATGG
Organism: Miscanthus floridulus; assembly: GCF_019320115.1. Classification (NCBI taxonomy): domain Eukaryota; kingdom Viridiplantae; phylum Streptophyta; class Magnoliopsida; order Poales; family Poaceae; genus Miscanthus; species Miscanthus floridulus. The sequence goes on from NC_089584.1 coordinate 41,954,180, forward strand.
TTCTGATGATTCTGATGCTGATGGAGGTGACGGTGGAGACGGTGGAGACGGTGGAGACGATGGAGACGGTGGAGATGATGGGGATGATGACAATGATGATGATCACAATGCACCGTTGGCTCAGGGATGGACTGCGGAGATCCACTACGACTTGGAGGGTGATGGCTACTACCACCCTAGGCTTCTCGCACTTGTGCATCGCTACCACCCTGGAGGCACTGTTCAGTACAGGACGGAGCATTGGACCCACCCCGACTACACCGGCTTCTGGGAGACAGAAGTGTACATCCAAGAGGGGACTCGGGTGTGCTACATCCACCGCGCCACCACTGCACGGCTCACACGTGTGGCCGTCATCAGGGATGCAGCTCGACAGGCGTTGATGGTCAACCGCGACCGTCACTTCGACGACATCACCTGGGAGGATGATCGCTATCTTCCCCGCCGTCGGAGCAGACAGTCTACGTGCAACATCGCTACACCACTTGGAGAGGCGAACTTGAGGCTGAGGCCTACCCTGTTGTGCTTGGCTGAGACCCACACTGACTTGGATCAGGCCCTGGATGAGCTCGATGTCATGGGGAGGGCCTACATGCAGCTGGCTCATGAGAACGCTACACTGAAGCAACAGCTAGGAGGTCCAGATGTGGAAGATTCAGGAGTACCCGCTCAGTCACCCCCGAGGACCAGAGGAGAGTCTGGAGACCCCAGCACCAGCACCACCATCGACCCGTACCCATAGGAGAGTCTTAAAAATATGTAATAAGCACGCGTAGCTACGCGAGAGAGTATTTAGTTTCTTTCTTTTAATGGTTGGACAAGTGTTAGTTGCATGGTTGGATGTTTATCATTATGAATAATGTTTGATTTGGATCTTTGATATGATTGTGATGACTTGTGGGCATGTCCATGGTCATTTAGTTAAGGTTAAGGTTTAGGGATATTATGAATAAATAGTTGAGTTTCGTTTTATCATGCTGTCCATTCTGTATCTTTCGGAACAGTCTGTTTTTATCAGTTCATATCTCATAATCTAGATACTCAAAGGTCATGAAATTTTTATGGAGATAAGTAGACTTCAGCATCTTTCTTCTGGCTCTGGAATCACCTCAATAGCTATTACAAATTGTGAGATACAACTGTTGTAAGTCAAGGTTTCTGTGCTGTCAGGATTCTGGAACAGTACTTCTTATCGTCTGAATTTGACTAAGTAAACGTTGGAATCTGAAAAAGTATTCTAAACGAAAGTTGTAGAGAATTTCATAAGCTTTCCAGAAAGGTATGCTACGCAATCATATGATAAACAGAGACTGAGATATGCTCATTTTACAGCACTGCTGCTATCCAACTCGCTGGAAAAAAAAATTCAGAACAAATATCTTCTTGCATACCCTACATATATCTCTTGTCTACACCTACTCTTGTTACACCAGTATCTTGTAAGAGTTATATGCTTGGACATGTGAGACTTATATGATGCCTCTACAAATGGTGAACACCAGGAGAAACAACCAGGGAGGCGAGGAACCGCCACCACCACCCCCAGTCTCCATGGAGCAGCTGATGATGATGCAGACCTAGTTGCTTCAGCAGATGGCCCAGGACATGCAGAACATGGGGCAAGGGAATGGAAATGCACCCCCTCATGTCAGGGATAAGAGGGGAGAGTTTCTGAAAGGACACCCACCTGTATTCAAGCACTCTGCCAATCCACTCCAAGCTGATGATTGGCTACGTGCCATTGAGAGGCAACTGGAGATTGCCCAATGTGATGATAGGGAGAAAGTTTTATATGCTTCTGGATAGTTGCAGGGAGCTGCACAGGATTGGTGGGACTCATTCTGCTTTGGCCGCACCGAAGCTAATCCCATCACTTGGGCTGAGTTTCGCAGTGCCTTTCGCACTCATCACGTGCCTGCAGGACTGATGAAGCTGAAGAAGAAGGAGTTCTTGGCTCTCAAGCAGGGGGGCATGACTGTTGCTGAATATCGTGACAAGTTTATACAATTGTCACGGTATGCACCTACTGAGGTAGACGAGGATGGAAAGAGGCAGGAGCTGTTTATGGAGGGCTTGAATGATGGTCTCCAGTACCAGCTGTTGTCCCATACCTTTGCTAACTTCCAGCAGCTGGTGGACAAAGCTTTAGTGATTGAGAACAAGCGCCGCCAGATGGAGGACAAGAAGAGAAAATTTCAAGGACAGCAATCTGGGAGCAACTCTCGCTTCCATACCAACCCTCAGCAAACTCAACCTCAGCAGCGCTATCAAGGTCAGACAGGTCTCAACCGCAACCAGCAGCAGCAGCAACAGCAGTACAAGGCACCAGCTCAACGCCAGCAGCAACCCAACAATGTACTAGTGAGGAATAATGCCCCCAATGCTCCGCAGAGGAATGGCGCACCAAAAGCGCCAAATGCAGTTAATGACAACAAGTGCTTCAATTGTGGAGAGCCGGGACATTACTCTAATAGATGCCCCAAGAAGACTAACTCACAGCAGAACTACGTTCGGGGAAAGGTGAACCATGTTACTGCTGAAACAGCTCAGGAGGCACCGGATGTGGTGATCGGTATGTTTCCGGTCAACTCAAACTCAGCTATAGTACTTTTTGATTCTGGTGCTTCGCATTCCTTCATAACATATACATTCATAAAGAAGCATGGTATTCCAGTAAGTGTTATGAAGAAACACATGTTAGTAAGCTCACCTGGTGGGGTAATGAAAGCAGAGTGGATATGCTTAGCTGCTAGTCTTAGCATAAGGGGGGTAGAATTTCAAGCAAATCTTGTAGTCATAAATTCCACCGGTATCGATGTCATCTTGGGTATGGATTGGCTAAGGTTGCAGAAAGTAGTTATTAATTGTGGTAATAGCTCGGTGAATCTTATCACTTCAACTAGAGAAGAAGTGGTGTTTGTGGCAACTCAGTCTGCTACAGAAATCTGTCGGGTTAATCAGTTGGAGGGCACAACCTTAGAAGATATAAGGATAGCAAATGAGTACCCGGATGTCTTTCCCGAGGAATTGCCAGGTATGCCACCTGACCGAGACATCAAGTTTATAATTGAACTTTTACCTGGAACTGCACCCATAGCTAAGAGACCCTATAGAATGGGAGTGAATGAATTAGCAGAACTTAAGAAACAACTAAGAGAATTGCTAGATAAGGGTTATGTTCAACCTAGTTCATCACCATGGGGTGCACCAGTACTGTTTGTAGAAAAGAAGGATGGTACACAAAGGATGTGCATAGACTACAGGTCACTTAATGAGGTCACAATTAAGAACAAGTACCCATTGCCTAGAATTGATGACCTATTTGACCAATTGAAAGGGGCTTGTGTGTTTTCCAAGATTGATCTTCGATCTGGATACCATCAGTGGAGGATAAGGCGTACTGACATCCCCAAGACCGCCTTTGTGACCCGCTATGGACTGTATGAGTTCACAGTCATGTCTTTTGGTCTAACTAATGCACCTGCCTACTTCATGTATTTGATGAACAAAGTATTCATGGAGTACCTTGATAAGTTTGTCGTCGTGTTCATTGATGACATACTAGTGTATTCTAAGAATGAAGAAGAACATGAAGGGCATTTGAGATTGGTGTTGCAAAAGCTTAGAGAACATCAACTTTATGCCAAGTTCAGCAAATGTGAGTTCTGGTTAAAAGAAGTATCTTTCCTTGGTCACATAATCTCTAATGGAGGAGTAGTAGTAGATCCCAAGAAGGTTAGAGATGTGTTGAGTTGGAAGCCACCTAAGGATGTTAGTGAGATTCGGAGTTTCCTGGGTATGGCTGGGTATTATAGGAGATTCATCGAGGGATTCTCTGAGTTAGCCAAGCCCATGACTGCATTGTTAGAAAAGAATGCCAAATTTGTATGGACTAAACAATGCCAGGACAGTTTTGAGGAGTTGAAGAAGCGACTGACTTCTGCTCCAGTGCTCATCTTACCTGATCTCACCAAAAGTTTCTCTATCTATTGTGATGCCTCACGGCAAGGTCTAGGAGGTGTTCTTATGCAAGAAGGCAGAGTTGTTGCCTACGCATCTAGACAGCTGAGAAAACATGAGCTAAATTATCCGACTCATGATCTGGAATTGGCAGCTGTGGTGCATGCTCTTAAGATATGGAGGCACTACCTGATTGGTCATAAGTGTGAGATTTATACGGACCATAAGAGTCTAAAGTATATATTCACACAGTCAGATCTGAATCTGAGGCAGCGAAGATGGCTCGAGTTAATCAAGGATTATGATTTGGATATTCACTATCACCCGGGAAAGGCTAACGTTGTAGCAGATGCCTTGAGTAGAAGGAGTTATGTGAACATGGCCTATACAACTCAACTACCTGAAGAGTTGTGTGAGGAGTTCAAATACTTGAATTTGGGTATTGTGGCCAACACCATGGAGTTAGAGGTAGAATCCACTCTGGAACAAGAGATTCATAAAGGACAGATGGGTGATGAGAGGATCAAGGATATTGCAGAGCGTATAGTGATTGGTAAAGCCCTAGGATTCCATATGGATGATCAAGGGACAGTATGGTTCGGTAAAAGGATTTGTGTGCCAGAAGTAAAATCTATTAGGGAGTCTATCTTGAGGGAAGCTCATGACTCAGCCTATTCCATACACCCAGGAAGTACTAAAATGTATCTTGATCTTAAAGAGAGGTACTGGTGGTATGGACTAAAGAGAGACGTAGCAGAACATGTGGCTATATGTGACACGTGCCAAAGAGTGAAAGCAGAACATCAGAGGCCAGCAGGTTTACTACAGCCTATGAAGATACCCGAGTGGAAATGGGAAGAAGTTGGAATGGACTTTATAGTTAGATTACCCCGTACACAGAGAGGATTTGACTCTATCTGGGTGATTGTTGACCGATTGACAAAAGTGGCCCATTTCATTCCGGTCAAGGTAACTTATTCGAGTGCAAAGTTAGCAGAGTTATATATGGAAAGGATTGTATGTTTACATGGTGTACCAAAGAAGATTGTTTTGGATAGGGGTACACAGTTCACATCACATTTTTGGTAGAAATTGCATGAGTCAATGGATACAAAGTTGAACTTCAGCTCAGCTTACCATCCTCAAACAGATGGACAGACCGAAAGGACAAATCAGATCTTAGAGGATATGCTAAGAGCTTGTGCTCTGCAGTATGGGACAAGTTGGGATAAGAGTTTACCGTATGCCGAATTCTCCTACAATAATAGCTACCAAAAGAGTCTTAAAATGGCACCGTTTAAGGCATTGTATGGCAGAAAGTGCAGAACACCATTGTTTTGGAATCAAATGGGGGAAAGCCAAGTCTTTGGACCAGATGTTTTGCAACTGGCAGAAAAACAAGTGCAAACAATAAGGCAAAACCTAAAGGTTGCATAGTCCCGATAGAAAAGCTATGCGGACACAAGAAGAAGAGATTTGGCACTTGAAATTGGTGACTTTGTCTATCTCAAAGTTTCACCCATGAAAGGAGTAAAGAGATTTCATACCAAGGGAAAGTTATCACCTAGGTATGTGGGACCATTCAAGATCATTAACAGGAGAGGAGAAGTTGCCTACCAGTTAGAATTACCAGAGCAGCTCTCAGGTGTTCATGATGTCTTCCATGTGTCGCAACTTAAGAAATGTTTGAGAGTACTTGAGGAACAACTACCTTTGGAAGAACTGGATATCCGAGGGGATCTATCATACAAAGAATATCCAGTAAGAATCCTGGAAACAGCGGAGAGAATCACAAGGAGCAAAATAATAAGAATGTGCAAGGTTCAGTGGAACAGACACTCAGTGGATGAGGCAACGTGGGAAAGAGAGGAAGATCTGAGAACTGACTATCCCAATCTCTTTGAACCATCCAAATCTCGAGGACGAGATTCATCTTAAGGGGGTAGGTTTGTAACACCCAAAATTTTTACCACAAATTAGCAATTAATTCTTAGCATTTATTACATTTTCTAGGTATTTTTAACTTAGGCCAAATAATAAATATTGAATAAATAAAATAAACTATAAGTTTAGAAACTTGTTTGTTGCATTCATGCCGAGTCATATGGGTTTTGATTGAGTGTAGGGCTAGAAGATTTGAAATTTGTATTCAAAACTTATTTGAATTTGGCTTAAAAATGAAAATGGAGAAAATAGAATTTGATAAATATTTGATTTGAAAAAAAAGGGAGAAAGACACCTTCTGGCCCAGCTAGCCCGGCCCTCTTCCCCCTCCTCCTCCCGCTGGCCTGTCTCGGCGGCCTGCCACGCTGTCCCGCACCGCACGCGGCCCGCATCAGCACGCTGGCCCGCACCCCACGCGGCCCAGCTGGCCACCCGCGCGCGCGCACCAACTCGGCGGCCTAGCTGCTGCTTTGCTGCGGCCCGCTTCGCACGACGGCACGCCGCTGTGGCCTGCTTGGCTTCACCCGCGAGCGCATTGCCTTTTCTCTTTCTCTCTCGCTACGCTCCGGCCCCACCGGTCAGTGCCCTTTCCTTCTTTCCTTTCTTCTTCCCCAAGCTTCCTTTCTTCCCCCGGCGTTTTCCTTTCTTCAGCCGCCGATGGCGCGGCCATGCAGGGAAGGCCACCGCCATCGCCCCTGCATGGCAGGTGACCGAATCCACTTGCTCCCCTTCCTTATTCCGCGCACCACCCGGCCTATAAAACCCCGAGCCGACCCCGCCTTCTCTCCCCATCCTCTACCTCACAGCCGAGAACCACCGCCACCGGCGAATCCTTCATTCCCGAGCGAAAACCTCAACACCGACGCATCCGTGAGCCCCGCCACGACCTGACGCGCCCGTAGGTACTGCTTATTTCACGTTTTGGCCTCATTTCCCCCGGATTTCATCTCACCCGCCCTCTCTCTCTCTCTAGAGCCCCGCCGCCGTCGACACCGCGTCTGGAGCTCGTCCCGAACGCCGCAACCACCTCCAGAAGCCTCACGGTGAGCTCCTCCGTCTTCCTATGCCTTCCTTTCGCTGCTTCGTGCGCTAGAACGCCGCATCCGCGAGCGCCCGACGCCGCCGGCCATGGCGCCCTCGCCGGAGACGAGGTGCAGCCGCTGGTATCACCCGCACGCGCCCTGCGCCGTTAGATCAGAAAGGAATGGCCAAGATTAGAAGTACCGATTGGTTAAGTGGCCGGTCCACCGTGGGCCGTAGACCCGGTCCACACCACCGCGTCAGCCGGTCCACAGAGCCACGTGGCACACCGCACCAATCCTGTGCTGCCACATGTCGACCCGTCAGCATCCCCAGTCAACCCGCAGTCAACATCCGGTCAGCCATGCACGTTTTGCAGAAAAGCCCCCGCTTTTTCTAGAAATCAACCCGCGGTCCAGTCCAGTTCAAACTAATTTTTATTTAGTCCTGTTTTTATTCATTCAAGTCCCTAAAGTTTCCAAAAATAGTAAGCCCGGTCCAGATTTCATTTAAATTCAGATTTTTAATTATTTTAATTTGAAAATAGGTTAGTTTAATTACAGAATTGCCATTACATCTTATTTCATGCATAACTTTCACGTTTTAAGTCCGATTTGAGTGATTCTTTCGCTCATGTGTTCGTAGAAATGCGTAGAACAGATTTGTAAGCTTTTCAACATATGTTTTCACTGTTTGGTGTACTGTTCTAATAGAGTTCTATCTTGTATGCATGTAATGATTGGAATGATGCTTGATTGATGATTGGATCACGATTAGAGGGTGAGCCATTCGAGGTGACTGAGGACCCCCAGCAAGATCAGCAATATTCCCAGGATGACTTTGAGGAAGGCAAGTGTACCAAAGGCCCCTTGTTACCTATGAACTACTACCACTTACATTCATGCATGAGTTTAATTTGAATTGCCTTTAAGGACTTTACCTAGATGATTCATTGTACCACATATCCTTGATACCTGGGTTTATTGGGTAGGCATTTTGGATAGATGCTGCAGCGCTTAACATGAAGTAATTGTTAAACATATTTAAAGACTATATGCAATGTGATAAAATGGAGCTTTTTAGCAACAGATAGGGGGCTGGAGTACAGGGTTGAGTACTCTAGTGCCTCTCCATAAGGACTTTATCCTAAAGCGGCAACCTAGGAGGGACCGTACAACCCCGAGTGTCAAATGGCTCTGACTTTAACCTATTATCTAGTTTGTACTAGCTCGTCTATAGCTCCAGTGAGGGGTAAGAGGGTATCTTTCCTTTTTCTGTTAGGGTGTGCACCGTGCTGCGATGCCCACGTGTGCCATTTCTTCGTAGCTATGATTTGTTAGTGCAACTAGCTAAGGGTTTCATAGTGAAACTCTGCCACACTTCCTGGGAAGAGGTGTAGTGGGTCTCGCGAACCCCGGCATTGGGAATCACGGCTCGGTGGGTAAAGATGTACAATTTCTACAGAAATAATTAACCTATTATAACTGCCATGCTCACGGATACGAGCGGTCTGGATCCTTCGAGATTAGTGGTTACTGTGGATGATGGATGGTTGGGAATTGAGACAAAGCTGGATGATACTTTAATACCACTTGGGAATTGGGACTGTTCATTAAAGTAGTAATTCAGGTTGCTAAAAATTGATCAACTAAAATTTGCGAACTGCAGTCAAACAGTGTCAAGCCTATTTGAGCCTCATAGATCCCTTTGTTATACTTGCTAAGCATGGTGAGCTTACACTTGCTTTACATCAAATGAAAATCCCGGATGGGTAATAGATAATGGATATGAAGAGTTTTCGGAGGATGTCCAGGACTACTAGGAAGACGTTCACCAGTTGGAGTCCCTATGGTAGTTGGGCTAGTTTTTCCGCTGTGTTTGTAATAATATTGCCTTCGAGCAAACTTTGTATTTAACTTTATGATGAGATATGCGATGTAATAAGTACTTTACTTTGATACTACTGCAATTTGTGATATATGTGTGCGTTTGGACATCCTGGGCGCACATATATGAGTACTTGGTTTTGCTTTGCAAAATTGGGTGCGACACTCCCTCTCATTCCATGTGGCAAGTGTCATGATGAGACGAAGATTGTGATGGAGTACCGAGTGAAGAAGGAGGGTCCTAACAAGGATCGTATCTTCTACAAGTGTCCGGATCGCAATGCGAGTTATTTTATCGTATTTAATGATTATGGTTAGTTTATACCTATTTTCATGATGGTTGTGATTAAAGTTCTAATTTTTTATTTTAATTTCAGTGGGATGGCAGTGGACGATGTTCAGGCTTCTACTGGGAGGAAGAGTATGTTGAACTCGTGCAAAAATATCTTGCACAACAGGCAGATACGGCGGCTAATGAGGCAGTGATCTAGCCGAAGAAGCCCAAAGATGTTGCACAATCGGGGGATCTGTCTGTTTTAGTTGAGATTGGTCGCGAAATCCTTATGCTCCTGAAATGTATTTTAGCTTTAGTTCTTTTAGTGGTAGTTGGGATAGTCTACATTGTAGCGATGCTTTCATAAATTTGTACCTTTTGTGGTGGCACACATGTTGTATAAATAAGTAATTATGATCTAGGTTTTAATATGGTATTTATGTCATGTAATGCAGATGAGCCGGCATTGGATGTACAATGCTAATCGCCGCTCCCAAGAGTTCATTGACGGCGTGCATTCTTTGTTATGTGCGGCCGAGGCAAACAAACGCAACGGTTTCATGTGCTGCCCATGTGCCATATGTAAGAATACGGTGGAATATCCTTGCTCAAGGACTCTTCATTCACACTTGTTCAAGTCGGGTTTCATGCCAAACTATATTTGTTGGATGAAACACGGAGAAACCGGCGTTGTAATGGAAGAAGGTGAAGAAGAACAATGGGACGACAATGATATTATTCCCGATGGTGCGTGCTTCAATGATACTGCAATGGGAGAAGCTGAAAAAGAGGTAGCCACAGAAGATGAGCCTGCTGATGATCTTTGTCAGGTCATTCATGATGCACAAAGAGAATGTGAAAGTGAAAAGGAGAAGATCAAGTTCGAGCGGATGCTAGAAGATCACAAGAAATTGTTGTACCCAACTTGTGATGCAGGGCAGAAAAAGTTGAGAACCACACTAGAAT
>NC_089584.1:42336897-42337756 GCF_019320115.1 Miscanthus floridulus
TAACTGTTTGCACGATGATCAGGGGATTGTACAGATGGGTTGATGGCAAGTAATCATGACTTGGGAGAAATATCGGTACAGGATATTTTAATTCTGAAAATGACGGCATTATCATGTTAAGATCTTGCCGATGGGTTATTATTTTGGTATCTTAATCATAATCAAGGCAAGAGTGGTTGGCGATTGTGTGATATTTGCTGAAGTGCGTGAATCAGGATTAGATTTGATTGGATTTGATAACAGATCAGGTTTTGGCTTGGAGAATAAGTTACGGTAATCTGGAGTAAATTTCGGAGCATTAATGGTTTTATACTCCGAAATTGGGGGGCATGTGTTGACACCGTTTTTTGCACGTGTTAAAATGTTCGGAGTGGACTAATCGGCAAAGGGAAAGTTACTGTATACTTTGATAGCCGATGAAAGCCAGCTTGTAAAGATGGTTGCCGATAGCTGGTGATGCCGATAAAGGGAGGCTTGAAGACTACTGCCGATGAAACAGGGAGTATGCCGATGAAGGGAGATTTGAGGACTACTGCCGATGAAACAAGGAGTATGCTGATGGGGGAAGACTTGAAGACTATTGCCGATGAGACAGGGGGTATGCCGATGGGAGGGAGGACAGTGAGATTTCTATCGTAATTAAGGCGGACAGGGAAATAGATAGGAGTTGATTTCTTTTTCTATATTTGTTAGAGTATGATTCATGTAAGAGTCACGTGTTTCCTTAGATATGGGCTTGGTGTCCTAATTGTGTTTGGTTGTGTTTCTTTAAATCAGGGTATAAATATGGAGTGAGGGGCAATGTAAATAGATATATCAATCAATATCAAAACCAATTTTTACTCCTATTTGCATCTAC